>NW_003298835.1:146325-169630 GCF_000151645.1 Tuber melanosporum | reverse complement strand
CCCTACTAATCCCTTCTATGAATCTCCGATAAAGGTTATAGAGTCCTATGAAGCATTGAATACTAACTTTGTTCTTCGGTTTGGTCGAGTGAGATATTGCTACTATTTTAACTGAGTCACCCTGGACTCCAATTCCATTAATGATAAATACCAGATCTTCGGTTTCTTCCTTATGGAATTTGAATTTTGTTGCTTTGATTTTTACTCCTAAACTGTCTATTGCTGCCATCATGTTACTGACATCCATCTGATGTTGTTGCAACTTTTTTCAAATAGATGAGTACGTCTTCTAGCTATATGATGCAACATATATCGAGGTACATGGTCAGTAACTTGGTAATCCATTATTGGAATGAAGCTGGGGCATTGATTCACATGAGGACTATAAACAGGTATATATACTTCTGCTAATTCTGTTAATTGAGGCAAATATCAACTTCCATTGGTCTCCTGCTTTGATTTGTATCTTTTAGTCTACATCTCTGATGTCTAATTTGGTTACGTATTTTACTAATCGCAATCACCCCAATACCTCTCCAATCAAGGGTACTAGATATCACTTCTTTTTTGTAACAGATTTCAGAACTCAGTTGTCAAACCAGAGTCTCATTTTTCTATCCTTTTTCTTAACAAATCGTATATGAGATCCTACTCAATGGAATAAATCTCTGATCCATTTTCTGTTCAAATTTTGCTTGATGTATGTTCTGATTACTTCGAGTTCTGCCTATCCTAGTGGGTGTTGCTACATATGCTGAATTACTTTGAGTTTTACTACTTTGTCGTGCTTGTCTCGCTGAATCTGATGGTCTATTCCTGGACTTTGCTGTTCTAGACCCATGACCTCTTCTGGCAATAGGTTTCCAAATATATTTTGTTCCTTTGGAATCAGCTTTTCCATCTTCTTTGTGTTTTTCATATTTCCTGTCTAGAATTGCTAGCTCAGTACTCATATGAAATTTTGCCAGGACCACCTTTTCATTTTTGTATATCCTTGTAAGAACTCCCGTCGTATCCTGTCTTCAATAGTATCATCCTAAGGCCTTTGTTATGACATCTTGGATCTTCATTCTTTCTGTTCTATTACGCTCAGTTTGGTCTAAGCTTCCAAACTTCTTGTCCCTTCTTACAATTTCTTCCAGTTGATGTAGTTCATGCAGATTATTATTGTTGATCATTTCAATAATCAATTGTGTGATTTGATGGCCTTTGTGGACTTTGTAGTCTTGAGCTAGGTTGGCTAAGTCTACCTTAATTTTATCTGTATAGTCGGTATCAATTACTCCCGCATTGGTCCAGACTCTGAGTTTTACGGCCAGTCTAATATTTATTGTTATTGGTCCATAGGTACTATCAGGTAGTACAATGGCTATTCCTGTCACTATCATTACCTGTCCATTGACAGGTAACTTGGTCCTCTGATTGTCAAACAGGTAATCTCCTGCCGCTCTCTTGGAAGTCTTGGTAGACACCTTTACCTCTTGGTACAGTTTTTGTATTTGCACTCTCTTGTCTCGCCTTATTTCTGTGAAGTTGGAATTCAAAGTTTCTTTTTCTTCCTGTCTTAATAGTATTGCATAGACTATCCACAAACCATTGCGACATTGTTTGCTCGTAACGGTCATCTTATTGCGATTCTAATACATTGTCAGATTGTGTCTTTGTCATCATGGCATCCTAAGGACTATCTCATGTTTCTTAATCTGCTACCTGAAAGATTACCGTTTTCCCATATCTGTTAAGGTCCATATGTACTTCCGCTCTTTGGGTTATGGGACTCCTTCCGATGGACTTCCTATTGGCTAAGTATACCTCTCTTTATTTTCTCAGTTTCTTGGTATTGAGGCCGTATTCATCAGACATTTCCTTGTTAGTGCAATCTTAGGTAGCCCTATAGTTCAGCATTGCATATATTATTCTTTCTTTTTGTTGTTTGTTGCATATCTTTGTCCTAATCTTCATACTCATAATCTCTGTTTTCTTCTTCTTGTTGCCTGTATAGTGCTGTGTAGGAGTTCGCTAACTTGATGGTTTTTCCAAATCCTGATCTTGGGTCTCTTACATGACTATTTAAAGGGGACCCTGGTCATTTTCCACCGCTATATCCTTAGAAAATATGTAACCGATGCTGCTTTTCTTTTGGAATAGCAAGAGATTGTTTCCAGCTGTGTTTGTCCCTTGGTATCTATTAACAGGCCGACTTCTGTATTCCTGTATCTGATGTCCTACTTTACTCCATCTCAAGTACAGTTGCCCATTTATCATCCTATCACATTCTTGCTTGGATCGGTTAAGAGCAGGTCTTGCCCTTGATTGGTCCAATTCCATTGGCTTACCTGGTAGTACCACTCTGCTATCTCTTCAAGTTGCTAGTTGTTTGCAAGTTCCGTCTACAGTGCTTGATGACTTGACTATCCTTAGTGCTAGAGTGCTTTCCCAGTTATCTTGAACCATGTTCAGTTTGCTTTCCTTTTTTGTTGCCCATTAGCAAATCATTCCAATGTTGTTAAATGCTAGTCAGACATTCTCCAGACTCCTCGTTGTCTTTTACTATACATTCTTGATAGGATCATATAAAGTATTGCTTAGTCCAATACTAACCGCTATTCCAGTAGTCAATATTCATTCCACTATGCCAAAAATGTCTGTTTCCTTTATTGCAGTTATTCCAACTTCCGACTTGCTGTCTCCGGTCTGTTGGTATTGCCGAACTGTTCAAAGACCCCTGCTTTGTTTTCTGCGTTGGTATCCCATTTACCTTGTTTTCTTCCATCTTGGCAAGGCATAATCCCGTTCCTGGCAAGTGCTCTCAATAGTGATTCTACTAAGGGATTCTGGATCGAATCATGGTATGGTCCATATCCTTTGACGGTGAAGTCTTCTTTGCACTGTACCAAGAGTATTTGTAGTTAATATTCAGTTCTCTTTTAGGTGTCGCATTCATTTTTATTGGATTGATAGATATTTTCTTGGCTTGTTATATTTTGTGTTGTTGCGAGAAATGTCTGAAACTAGGTTTCAGTCATTCTAAGTACTTTAGTACCTGGTACTGTAGCGTCTGGAGCTGGTGGCACAGATTGTGTTAAGCAGACATTTGTTTAAGTGGTGAGGTTCCTGCATGTCAGTGATTGACTGGTGATCTGTTGATCAAAGTTACTGAACCTGGTTCTCTCGAGGACTCAGCTAAAACATATTTTAACGCGTCACTAAATCCCACAAGATTCAGGCTTTGATGGGTAATATTGATCTCTCCTTTCCTGTGTGGGTCAAATGATGGCATCTGGTATCATTAAGCATTACTCCTAGTGATACTTTGTAATGTAACTATCCTCCTCCTGATTCTTAATTCTGGACAACAGGGAATGATACTTCTTTTCTCTTTTATCTCAGCCTTGTAATATTAATTGTCCTCTGCCTACACTGCCGATCATACAACACTGTTGCCTGCTATTGGAGACACCTATTGTAAACTTTCTCTAACTCTTCCTGGTACCAAGCTATTCAGCTCCTACGAGCAATAAATGTAGTGATAAGGACAAACAGCATCAAGGTATTTCATATTAGTTAAAGGTAATAGGTAGGAGGGGTATTTTGAACAAAGCATGAAGATTGTATTGTTTGTAGCCATAGCCGCCACCTTATATAGGGTTCTTCCCACCTGCAGCCATGTGACTTAAGCTAGTCACATGCTTGAAACCAGATCGTAACAAATTGGTTATATAATGAGAGAGGTCACATGGGCAAAACCCCGGACCTTGTAATAACGTTATCTGCACAAACTCATAAACTAATCATGACATAACTGACAAGTCAAGTGACCTAAAGTGTTAACTGTAGGCACCAATGTGTGGAGAGGATGGAACCTTCTTGTTGTATTTTCTAGCTACGCTACTCCTGCTACATGAGGCGAAAAACATGTATCTGCCAAGCGATTGCTTGTCACCTCTTCCCAACCCATAACATTAATGCCTATATTGTAACCGGTACGGGTACTCGGTTATTGGTTTTTTTTTATGTTTTGTTTTAAGTATCGCTTTGATACTTAAAGAGTTTTACCAAAGTGTATCGATTGATACCTTTGATTAGTTTCGTTCATGCTGGACATGAACAGATTTGTGTATTTAAAGATGGCCTGTTTCTACGATAGAAAAGGCAGACTTCAACAGACAGTATTTCAATATACTTGGTTGAACGGTTACTTCTTTGTTCCTCAGTACACCCTCGAAGCCTCCTTTAGGTCTCCGCTCTTGCCTCCTCACTGGAAGAGCAGGCCACCTGCCAACTATCGTATCTACTACCGATAACGTGATTAGCACCTTGCAAACACGTTACATATATGGCTTGTCCCAGTACTATACACACTGCGGTATCAAAGCTACACCTACTAGTGTACCCTTATATCTCTCAAACTAGAGCTAGCTAGAAGATGGATTTTATATTTAAAACTCGGTATTCCCATTCGGACATCTAACGTAGTCTACATATAAAAATACCACTCACATGACTCTCTACTAACAGCTGTTTTGTCAGCCCATCTGCTGCCAGATTTCCATTCCAACAATACTCAATCATGACCTGCCTTCTATCTTCAATGACCTCTCTTATCCTATATACTTAAACGCCAATTTGTCTCAAATGTAGTTCATATACTGTGTCTTTTAAAGTGGAGAGAGAAGCCTGATTATCATTAGAGAGTGTGCTCAGGAGTAGGAACCCCTTCATAACCTCTATAACCAACTGTTTCAACCAAAGAAGCTCCTGAATTACTGTAGTACTTCCGATAAACTCTGCATCTACCATAATAATTACCGCAATACGTTGTCTTTTCTAATACCAGTTGATTCCAGCAGATCTAACCTGAAGCAGATATCCCGTCATAGATTTCATGGTAACGGTATCTTCAGTAATGTCTGAATTCACAAATCGAGTCAGATTAATCTCACTATCTATACCTGCTCTCAGACTTACCCTGAGATGATTTATCCCCATCAAGTTTCTTAGAATCCTCTTTGTGCATACTTGGTAGTGCTGCCAGGGATTCATGTTCAATCTCCCCAGCAATGACATGGTAAAGGCGATGTCCGGTCTATGGCCCATAGCTATCCACTGTTGGCTCCCAGCAGGTTATACGTAGAGAGACCTATCACATGCCACTTCATCCGGTGCCCTCACCTTTAGTTTGTCCACATCCATCTGTATTGTGACCAGCTTACACTACTCCAGCCTAAACCATTCTAGGACACATCTTATGTAACACTCCTGCATAACATACACTTGCCTACTGATGAGGTCTCTCAACATTACCATCCCTAGGAAGTGTGCAACTAGTCCAACATCTACCATCTCAAACGGTACTTTCTGCTTTCTTTGAATTTGGCGCATGTTCAGAGACTCTACAGCGATTAAGAGATTATCAAGGTAGAGGGCAAGGATCCTGCCATCGACATGGGTATAGATACAGCAGTAGAACAGCCAACGTCAAAGTCCTTGCCTCAAGACTAAGTATACTTTGATTGTCGTATACCATTATCAGGGTGACTGTTTTAGCCCATATAGGCTCCGATTCTGGTGCGCTAGCCACGGACCAATCATAATACCCTTTGGTAGTTGAACTTAAACCTCCTCCTTGATGTAACCTCTAAGAAAGACTACAACGATGTCGATCTGATGTACCCGATACCCTCGTACTACAGTAACACCGAGTACGATCCGTACGCTTGACAAGCTTACTACCAGAGCAAATATTTCCATATAGTTCAAACCTTAGACCTGCCAGAATCCTTGGGCCATGAGTCTGTCCTTATGCTGTACTGTTTCGGCCTCAAGACTGAGCTATCTCTGCACATTGACCTTGGTAGGTCTAGGTTTCTTCCCCGCTCGCAGTATCATTCTGTCGATAAATATATGAACCTTGTTTTCCATCAATGAGGCACATTCTTAATCAACTGCATTTTGCCAGTGGGTACCCTGAGTGGCTTCCATTGTTGCCCTGTCGTTTCCTGGTCCTGTGTCAACCATGTACACTACTGATATAGTCGCATCCCCAGTAGTTTCAGAGCTTTGAGGTTTTCCCTCACTCCTTGTACATCTACTTGAATCAACACTTCAGTCCTAGTCTCCTAACACTAAAAGGTACTATTCCCATCAGCTTGTAGCTTGTGTACTATCTTGAGAACCTTTATCATCATTGCTGCGGGTTGGCTAGATGTCTCTTCTTCTTCCTCATCTTCATTGTTGTCTTTTTTCTTAGTTTCATCCCTGTCATCATTCTCCCTACTACCTTCTTCATGTTCTTGATCATCCGCATCGTCAAACTTATCTTTTCACGCTATGTACTCCTCCCTGGGCTGCACATCAGGTGCAGAGTAATGTTGTAGATGTTCTGCACCAGTGTCAGGGATCGGATAGTATGAGATGGCCTCTTGGAAGACATGATTATTTGAGAGGTAGAACTTCTTCTTCAACAGGTCTTAAAGGCTCTACCCGTTTCTCGTACTTGTATATCGGAGAGCGTACAGCTTCAAGCCGGTGTGTCCATTTTGTTTGGAGTTTCACGAGGAACTTGTGCAAAAGCTACGCATCCCAAGACGCGAAAGTGGTCGTAGCTAGGCCTGACCTCTTACCATGGCTTGTACAGCGTCGGTCGGTCCGGTCGAGCTTTAGTCGCGAGTCGATTTCCAACATCAATAGCGGCCATTACCGCATTGTCCTGGCATTCATTTGGTGTGCTGTCGGCGTCAAGAAGGGCGCGCGTAATACCAATGACTCTTGTCTTTGCTCGTTCACTTGTCCCATTCCACTGTGGGGTATATTGAGTGGTTTTCTGTAACTCGATCCGTTCCTTTTCCAAGAGATGAGAGAACCTATTTGAGGTATACTCTCCTCCGCCATGTGTTCCCAACCTCTTGATGAATTTTCCATCATGTTTCGCCACCAGCGCCTTGTATTTCTTGAAACAGCATAGGGCTTCAGACCTCTACTTGATGAGTTAACCCATCTTGTAGCATGTAATGTCGTCCCTAAACATCAGGAAAAAAACATCTCCACTGAGCGACATAGCCGTAACAGATCCACTTATGGTGCCGTGAACCAGTTCTAACGTTGGGTGTGCACAGGAACTGTAAGGCAAGGGTGGTAAAGGCTTTACAACTATTTTTCTGTAAGCACAACCGCTACAGATGCATCGTGGTGCCCACGGTAAGCATGGAATTCTGTGCTCTTCAATAGATAGTTTCTGAACAGCATCCATCTTCAAGTGTGCAAATCGGAAGTGCCAGAGTGCAGTTCGCCTTTCTGCTGACATGCCATAATCTACTATGTTTCTCTGGGTTACAACTGATTTCTCTTGCTTCCCATCTTGGTTTAACTCAAGGATGTAAAGACTATATTTAACCCTTCTAGGCTAACCATAAATCCATCACACGACTTCAGGGTAGCTTCCTCCTGCTGTCCTAAGTTGATGTGGTAACCTGACTTACGAAGCGGGAAAATGGAAAGCAGACTGTTTCTGCCACATGCTGGTACGTGAAGTACGCCAGAGAGGACGAAGCTCTTTTACCGTTTGACGCTCTGGTTCCAAACGTGTAGCATTACATGACCGTTACCCCCAGCATGAATCTCTGCGTTATCTGCAATACAAATCCTCTGCCCTCCAGGTCCAATGTATTGAGAGTGGGTAAGGTGCTCACGAACCTCCCTGACGTTTGTACTTCATACACTGTCCAGAGGTTACCGTCTAGGTACAGCCAGGGATTATGTAGACGTAAATGCTGCAAATATCTCCTGTGTTTTCGGACTCCTCCACAGGGAGGTCTACCTTCATTAAGACATTTGCATTATACATTGTGATGCCTTTGGCTCGGTCTGCCTTGAGTTTCAGGCAATCAGCTCCTGTATATCCTCTCTTTTGACAATAATAGAAGGTCAAAGTCTCGTCCAAGTCTCCTTTCTACCTGCATCTAGGGGAGCTGTTGGGTCTGGTTGTCGGCTTCCACAGCCGCCTCTGCTGCATTGTTCAGCATGTCGCCTGCCACTCATATCCTGTACGGTGTCACCCCAGGCATCTCTGTCGCATTTCCATCTTGGCTTGTACACCTTGATCGCTGCCATGAGTTCCACTGCCAAATCTGGTTTCACTATCATGGCTTAGAGATCGCGCCATTCATGCCATGCTGACGGCAATGCATTCAGCAGATAGAAAGTCTTCTTTCTTAGATTGAAAACTTCCTCGGCCTCTCTCAAGCACGCAATGACTTCCTCAATCTCGTAGACATATTTTGCTAATGCTACATGCGACCCCAACATGCAGTCTAACGGCGAGCGTCGGCAGATATGGCGCTTGAAACCTACAGATTTCTTGTATCCCTCCACACGCTTATCTCATAAAGCTTCACCATTTTCGGCATAGTTCTCTGAGGCATATTGCACAAAGTTGTGCCACTCCATAGCATTTCAAATGTTGGCTGTGATTAGCCAACATCTGTGCAGCCATTTGTCGTAGACTTGAGCCTGCCCTGTGCTGGTTCTGTCGCTATCTGGTGTAACCTCTCTTCCAAAAGCAACCACCACAGATCAAGCTCCTTTAATTGGTCTGATATCCTTTCCCTCCAGGGGCCAAAGTTGTTATCACCAAGTAGAGGAAAGGCGAACTAGCCCGTCTGCTGTGTGTCAAAAACTTGTAACATAGTGCAGATGGCTATGATAGGCAACCCTGTAGGTTCTTATATGTAGGTAAAGGAAGGAAGCAAAGAGGAGAAGAAAAAAAAAAAAGGTTTGTATGTATGGGTCAAGAAGCAAACAATGTCTGTAGGAATAGGTTATAGTGCCAAAGTATAGAAAAATATTCGTATTCTGTGCAATGTTAATGATTCTTTATCGCCACTACCTTTTCATAGTTCGTTGTGCTGCTAACGTGGAAGGCTTATAATATCTAGGCACCCATGTGTGGAGCGGGAGGAACTTTCTTCAGGTATTTCGTAGCTACGCCGCTACTGCTACTTAAGATGAAATACATGTGTGTACCAAGAAACCTGTTGTCACCTATTCCCTACTCATAACTGTAATGACCATGAGATTAGCCCCACTACAACATACCCGCCCATGTTGACATTAACATGTGCATAGCCCAGGATATCATAGCGACGCTACGTGCGTATCATGAATCTGATATACAAGTCAGACCTGTAAGGCTCACCTTCAAGGCACAATTACCAGGCACATGTCCGATGACTCACCGTCGCATCTTGTACAAAGCATAGTATATGATAACATAAGATGTCCTATAACCTAAATTACCTAGACGCGCCAAGCTATAACATACCTATGATTTGTAATCATGAGTCCTGTCAAAACACTTTCTATGTCAAGCTGCAAAACTGATGTTGGCACCAGTCACGGCAACACCTTTAGGCTCAAATATGCCAATTACAAAAAACTATTGAGCAAAATTAATACCAGGTAATATTCTCTCCAACATTTTACTGTGCATTAAATATTTTCAAATATTTCTGCACTAATTCCAAGGTTTATATAAACGGGCATTATGGCTACACTTTCCCCTCCTTTGTCATTCTGTGCCCTATTCACTAGCTCAAATTTCTTGTTATCAAATTTGCACATAACATCAGTACATGGTTAGTGTCACGAATGTCGTGTGGCATAGAAAAGGTTTTTACATGACTTATGATTATAAGTGATCGGTATGTTATTGTTTCACATCTGTGACTGATATGTATTACATGACTTGTTATATGATGATTTGATATATTTCGCACATCCCTCAATTATATGTTATCCGACATGTGCCTAGCAGGTGTCCCTTGCAAGCGTGCTTTAATGCTATGCCTTGCACATATGATTTTTATTTCACGTAATACCTTGTTATGAGGCTATTAGCTTCACACTTGGGAACAGTTCAGGTTATATGACTTTTTTATTGTATTATGATTAGTTGATGAGCTGTTTCAGATGATCATATTACCTGATCCGGCCTTTTAAGCTTGAGTCTATTTTGGTCATAGAACTAGTATGTTATGATTTAGTTTTGTGCATGTGATCACCTTGGACCACATGACCAGGTATAGGAAGAAGACTATATAGGAGGCTGGTACAAGCGAGCAGGATAGGTTCTTCAAGCTTTGTTTTAAGTACCTTTCCTACTTCTTTCATTACATATCGTAAGTCAGCATACCATTCATTACTTTATCTTATTTCACTTGCGATAAATACTTCATCACCCTTACTTGTTTGTGTTTTTCATTTACTCTGTCTGTTGGGAGTAGTTGTTCTCCTTTATAGGTCACTCCAGTTTGAGATATCTCTAACCTGGTGATGGTAATTATTCATTGTAGTTTAGGTGAGGATGGCTTCTTCTATAGCTTCATCTTCTAAGCATATTCTGCCTTCTTTGTGGATGTTGTTCCCTATTCTGTTGCGTCACACCTCCACCTCCTCACTTGAGACCGCCTTTACAGCCTTGTTCCTTGCAGCAGCTACCCTGGCTAACTGTGGCATAATCCTTATGACCAGACTGTCATAAGTTACACTTATATATAACTTTAGTTTCCTGCAGTTTCACTACTGTCACTGGTGTCAGAATGCAGTGAAGTCACAGTTTGATAGTTGGGTTGGGAATTTAGTCCCTTACTCTATAATTACTATAATAAAGGAAGCAGATGTTTGGGTATGAGGTTTTCTAATGGGAATTGGCAGTTCAGCAACAGGTGACTTGAACAAGGACATTACTATGGGACTCTTCATTCATTTTAATTCTCACCACAGCTCGGAATATTCTCCTGTCCCCATACCTTTCCTCCTTCAACATTCTAAGGCTACTGTCCATGAATCCTCCATCCCTCTTACAAAAGATAGCTTGACTGCGATTACGATTAAGGCCAGTTGTTGGTCCGGTATACTTCTTCAAACTGGAGTTATTAAAGGTAAAATGTCAGGTTTCCTGCATCATGTCCCAACCCGGTAGTAACCGCTCGGATATTCTCTCCTTACTGACTATGATGTCATCTGGTGTAGGACCTCTCTACTAAACCCCTAGGTTCAAGCTGGATGGCCCCAAGGATGAGGACTATAACAGGCCCGCTACTGGGATGCCCCACCATGCACGGTCCGCATGCCCCAGCATGGAATCCACTACCTATATCAGGTTTTGTCAGTTTTAAAGGACCATCAACGTTGATGAAGGACCTAAGAAAGCGATCGGACCCACCCACTCTGACCTGCCGGTTGACATTCATCAAGGACATCTAGCCATTCTCCTCCCTGTAGTACTATTATTGACAATTGAAGCCACAGCTCCCTCTCTGCCCATATTGGTAACTAGGTATATCCTATCAACCTCGGAGGTGTTGGCCAGAGACACAGTCATGTGACTGGACAATTGATGCGACGCTGAGGTGACTGGACTGGACGATCTTGTTCATGTCCTCTCTCCGGCACTGGTGCTATCACCACCGGCCATTAAGGGAAGCTGGACATCGTTACCTGACAGAGCTCAAGGGAACTCACAGGGAACCCAATGTGGCACACAAATCCCACTGAAGGGTTATCTCTTTGATACCCAGTTTGAGGCCGGCAATGCTACTATGGCTCAGGGGGACTTGATCATGGCCAGGGTCTGTAAGATGTTGTATAAAGAAAGGACTCTCTCGCTGGAGCCTGCTCAGGTAGTAAAATTAGATGCATACTGGAAGCCTTAGAGAATATCTGCTAGGGTAACATTCAGACCCGCCACGCTGTAGAATCAGGATCCATTAAGAACGATATGGGACTCCATATCTGTACTACGATTTACAATAACCCTACATTTGGTAATGCAGTACCAGATGATGGGGAGCATTAACCGAGTTGGGTATACCGGCTTGAACCAGTATTAAAGATGCTGGTTGCTGATACTGTGGGCAGACAGGCGGAAGTGATAGAGACCCTACAGGTTCTGTTGTCCTCCAGCGGTCGAGTCACTTTCACTCTACTCTGCAACGCCTTCTTGGTTTTTTTTGCGGGATATTACTTCCTCAAGACCTCTCTATGCGAAGGTAGACCACTACAGCGACTGATACTACTAAAGCCTCCTTTACCGAGATAGTCTAATAAATGGCATATGCATACAAGCCTCTCAGTGTTCAAGATAAGTAGGTATCCTGCATCTGCCCTACATCGGTAGCCTTCTCCTACTAGTGGATCGGTGGCAGCCCCTCCAGCCATCAGGAGGTAATTCTGGTGGTGGCTCGCTGTAGTGAAGACAATTCTTTCTACTGGAAGATAGAAAAGAAGAGGAAGAAGAGAATGAGTAGTGGTATGCGCCTCAGTGGTGCTGCCAGAAAAAGAAGAAATGCTACCAGATAATCTGGTGGTGAGAGGATATTCACAATAGTGACCAAAATACTGGGAAAGAGTAATGAGAGGCAGGAACCAGCACCTACAACTACCATAGCTGCCACTCAACCAGTTTTATCTAGGCCTGCAGCCAGTGCTAGAGTCAAGTTTGCTACCACTTGTAACCAGAATAGGTACTGGCTTATTGGTTTTGTTTTGTATTTTGTTTTAAGTCTCGCTTTGATACGTGGTTTGTTTTAACAATCCTTTGATACTTGGTTTTGTTTTTTGTTTTGCTTTAATTCTCGAATTGATACTTGGTTTGTTTTAAGGATTATTTGATAGTTGGTTTTGTTTTATATTTTGTTTTAAGTATCGCTTGATACTTAATTAGTTTTACCAAAGTATATCGATTGATACCTTGGATTAGTTTCGTTCATAGTAGACATGAACAGATTTGTGTATTTAGGTAGAGCCTGAATCTACGAAGGAAAAGACAGACTTCAACAGACATTATTTCAATATACATGGTTGAACAGTTACTTGTTTGTATATCAGTACACTCTCGAAGCCTCCTTTAGTGCTCAGCTCTCGCCTCCTCTCTCGAGGAACTGGCTATATGCCCACTATCATATCTATTACCGATAATGGGATTAGCACCTTGTGAACTCGTTACATTTTTTTACTCTCAGTAAGTGGTTAAGAACCTGTCCCCTGATTTAGGCCTAACCAATATATCGATATCCACCTCAGAACGCTACCCTAGAGAAGCGGCAGAATCACGGTACACTCAGCTTCATCTTAACATCAACATAGAGTCATTGACGACCATGAGTAGGAAGAAAGTCCCATGGCAAGACCTTACGAGAAAGAAACAGCCCCGACTCTCTGCTAAGGAGCTTGAAGAACCTGCAAACATGGAAGACACACAACACCCAGGAGAATTTCCTTCTACTCTAGCCAAGAACCCATCAGTTAAAACTCCAGTCGCCTCTGACTCCAGCAGTGAATCAGATATGGCTACTACAGGAGGACCATCAAGAGGAGGAAGGTCTCGGGCTAGGCCTGAAGAAGAGCAAGTACCCATAGTATTTGAATCTCCTAAGTTGAAACCCCACCTCCCAGCGAAGTTTACAGATGATGGAAAAGACATAAAACCTGAAGCTTTTAATCCATGGGTGACTAAACTCACATACTACCTTCTCCTATAAGGGAACAATGTAGAAGACCATACAATTAGAGTATTCATTGGATCATTCTGTGAACGAAAGGCAACTGATGCATACTACCAAGGCTATAAGCAATATGGCAGAAATGTAAGACTATGAGGATCCACTGTTTTCAATTATCCGAAAGGCCGATTCCATTCCCCTATTACCAATGACCTACTAGACAGCAGATTCAACCAGCTCCACCAAGTTAATGGAGCGAATGTCAAGAGAATCACAGATGTAGATACGGATCTGAGGATGTATAAAGACCGAATAAAGAAAGGAAGTATCTCCAGCTACATCCTTAATTGACAATTCTATGATGCCATACAACCTACCCTCAAATGAGAAGTAGAACCACTTTAGGAAGCTGATGATGGTATGGCAGAAATAATCGCAGAAGCAGAAAGAAAGAATGTCATCCTCCATAAAACTAAGGCATACAAAACACGTACATCCTGTAGCAGCAACAGGCAATAACGACACACGGACTCCAGAAATTCTTAAGTAGATACCACATGGGATTTCAAGAAGAAAACGAAATCCGTGAAGGAATCAAGACAGCTCAAAGGAGAATGATTTAAATGCGGACAAACTAGACACATAGCAAAGAACTACCCTACAAAGAGAAAGAAAGGAAAGACAACTAAGCAAGAGGCATTGGCCAGCAATATTCAGAGCTATAGTGATGATGCCAAATACAGTGAATATGAGGAAATCCATATATATGATATATTGATGTGGAATGCAACAGTGTCCAACATTCGGCTACATCTAAGATACATAGCGCCTTAGAAGGTACTATTCTGATCAATGGCAAGAAGGCTTGGATCCTATTCGACACTAGCACAATTGGAAGAGACTTTATCAGCAATATCTTTGTCTCTGTCCATGGACTCCCAACTCTAGGCCTTAATCAGTCCATCCTAGGCAATATGGCACTGAAAGAATCACGATTCACCAGCCATCAAATATGCAGTGCAACTATCCAACTTGGTTCTGCTGTCTTACCTCCCCAAGAGATGCTAGTTAGAAACCTAGCCAAATATGATGCCTTAATTGGAATGTCTTTCCTGAACCGCCACAATGCTATAATCAGATACGGGGAATCAACTATCGATTTCCCAGATCAGAAGGTCAGAGTCTCATGCAAGCAAACAAGCTGAGAGTACCCAGCTGCAGTCTATGAAGCAACTGCCCAATACCTATTGGATGAATACTCTGATGTTTTCCCTGATCAGAGTCCCAAAGAACTGTGGCCAATGAGGGAAGTTAACCACTACATCTGCCTTCGAGACCGCAGCAATCTTAAGAACCAACCCACCTACTCTATCCCTCATGCATACATAAACCCACCATGTTACTGGATCAACCAACAACACAGAGGTACAGTCATCTACCGAGCGGAAGGACCAGGTGCTGCACCTATGTTTGTCCAATCCAAAGTAGATGGCAAATGAATTCGCCCACAGGTTAACCTCAGACTACGGAATGATAACACGGTTATGGACAGCTCTGCAATCGCAAACCAAACCCAGAGCCTGAATGCTGTTAGACAGGCTAGATTCCAAAGTAAGATTGACCTAAGCGATAACTACTTCCAGACAAGGTTAGGTCCTAACAGTGAACACTACAACAGTTTCAAAACATGCGCGTGGAAGTTTCATTAGGCAAGTTATTTTACAAGATGATATGAATGCACAAGCCACATTTATGTGAATTATGAAAAACCTCCTAATCGAATACCTCCACCATTTGGTATGGGTTTACATTGATGATATTCTTCTATTCTGAAACTCCGAAACAGAACATGCCTACCATATAGGTTTGGTTTGTAGCCGACTAAGCGATGCTAAGTTCTATGCTAGCAGAAACAAATCAATACTATTTGCCGATATTCTCGATATCCTAGGATATTTGATAGCAGATGAAGGAATACATGGAGCGCCCGGAAAAATATTTTGTTTAACAGAATGGACAATACCACGGAATTCAAAGGAACTCATGCGATTCTTAGGATTAATTGACTATGTCTCCCAGTTCCTCCCAGACCACTCCACTGTGTCTGTATCGCTCACAGACATTACCGGCAATGCAGAACCTGTCTGGACCCACACCCATGACCAACTCTTTACCAACATCAAGGAATTGATTAAAAAGGCGATTCATATACGACCTATCGACCACAGTAAACTAGATCCAATATTTTGATTACTGACCCATCAGATGTTGGGGTTAGAGCATGGATAGGACCAGGAGCGTCTCATAAAACAGCAAGAGGGGCAGCATTCTACAGCAGGAAATTCACTAACTCACAGATCAACTATAAAACTACAGACAAGGAAGCACTTGCTGTCATTGATACTCTTGCCACTTTCAACCTGATCCTGATGAGCAATACCTTCACCATGATTACCGACCACCAACCACTCACTAACCTTATAACAGAAATGGTTCCTGGAAGGAGAAGAATAGGATAGATAGGAGAAATAAGTAAATTCAATGCAAAAATCACCTATACACTTACAAGAACCAACCATTCAGCAGATGCCCTCTCCCGCTACTATAATAGCCACGAACCCACAGACCCTCCTCTTATTCATGACTACACAAGACAAAGCGAGGCAGGTGGTGACGACACCCCCTATGAACAAGAACTATCAATCGCTACTGCCAGTACTGCCTCTCTCTCCAATACTTTCATTTACACCAAGTACAGATCTGCCAGAACAGAACAATGAAAAGATATTAATGATAAGTGGAAAGATAATTGCACCCTCCACAGCATACCCCCTCATGAGCTTGAACAAAGCAAGCTCCACTGGTCCCACTGTTACCTTGATACCTGCCCCTTTCACCAGGCTGCAATTAAATTCAGCAACAGATACCAGCGACAGTACAATATACCTGCTGATGATTCCAAGAAACCAGTTTCGACACTGCAGAAGAAGCAGAAGAGGTGAAGGATGAAGTTAATGATGGATCGATTCAACATTCCCCTACTCTTAATCCTTACCCCAAATGACACCAAGGTCTTGAAGAACTTGAACAAGGAGCAGCTTACATGGATGTAATATCTTACCTCAATCCTCTGCAGCCAGCACCAATATCCTCTCACCCCCTAATCATTTCACAACCACTATACGGTAGAGTTTTAAGAGTTTACAACAATGAAACAATTGTTTGTGTCATGCCTCCCATGATTACCGAGGATTCCAGACAATTCTATAAAACGTTTAAAGAAGAGGAAGCCCCTATCAAGCGACAAGAGGATCTCTCATGAAGGATGAAGGAGATGTTAGATCAATTACAGAAGAATATACCTTCTATTTCCGAAGACAGATCATTGCTGGATATCGGCATAACCCTATCTACTTCAAAGCTATGGATAGTTCAAGACATGGAAACCTTGCCTCCAACAAAATATTGAAAGGAATGGTCTATACCAGCACGCAGTATGGTAAACATTGCCTATACATCCCGAACGGCCATATGTGTAACTGGTACACGTACTGGGTTATTAGTTTTGTTTTGGGTTATGTTTTAAGTATCGTTTGATCCTTAGTTATATTGTATATTATATTGTAAGTAAAGCTTTGATACTTGGTTTGTTTTAAGTATTGTTTGATACTTAGTTTTGTGTTATGTTTTAAGTAATACTATGATGCTTAGTTTGTTTTTATGTTTTGTTTTAAGTATCGCTTGAATACTTGGTTTGTTTTAAGTATCGTTTAATACTTAGTTTTGTTTTATCTTTTGTTTTAAGTATTGCTTTGATACTTAATTAGTTTTACCAAACAGTATTCATTGATATATTTGATTAGTTTCGTTCAGGCAGGACGTGAAAAGATTTGTGTATTTAAAGACTGCCTGTTTCTACGATAGAAAAGGCAGACATCGACTAAAACTATATCAATATACTTGGTTGAATGGTTACCTTTTTGTTCCTCAGTACACCTCAAAGCCTCCTTTAGCTCTCAGCTCTCGCCTCCACTGTGGAAGAGTAGGCCACCTGCCAACTATCATATCTATTACCGATAAGGTGACTAGTACTCTGCTAACACGTTACAATATGTTAAATGGAATGATCATTAGGGAATATGTTATTACCGAAATCCACAATAAAGGGCACCATAGTGCACACCGCAACCTCCCATATTCCTCTGAATATGTTTACTGGCCTGAAATGCAAAAGGACCTTTGCAATTTCATCAAAATATGTGTACTCTGTCAAGTGAATATGGAATGAACAAAACGCCCTCAAGGGAAAGCACAGACCCTGCTGTTGCCTTGCGAAATATTCGAATCATAGGTAATCGATTTTGCATGTCCATTCAATAAGTCCGACAGATATGATACTATCTTAGTAGCCGTAGATTGTCTTTCTGGGTACACATGGCTCATCTCAATGCAGGTTAGCGATTCCTCTAAAGACACCTGGAATAACCTCCAGCGATACCTATTGACCCCCTATGGATACCCATTATCTAGTGTCAGTTATGCTGATCCAAGTTTCATCATCAGAATCTAGAAGTAAACATTGAACTCACTTGGAATCAACCATATTATGGCTGCCCCCCTGGACATCACAAGACTAATGGCCAAGCGGAACGAAAGATCTGCAAAGTTAAGACCAGGATTAGGAACATGATCAATAAACGACAGACTCATTGGGAGCCAGCCCTCCTTCAGTTCACCGTATATATTAATGCCAGATATTTGGACACCATGGGAATGTCTCCATACAAGGCACTCTCCGGCTGCCAATATTATCTCCTACCAACTACTGTATTCAAGAATTCCTCTGTCCCAGCCTACGATGGCCACTTAAACCACCATCAACCAATTCGGAATGATGCCTTCCAAGCTGTTAAACCTGCCCCATTCCAAAGCACCGCTACTGCTCAGAAGCGACGACGCAAACATCTTCTTATTCCACCAGGCGATATGCTCACAGTTAATGGAAACTTCTTTATCACTAATGTTGGACGCAGCAAGAAACTACAACCCCGATAGTAAGTACCTTTCAAGGTGTTATCATTTGACGAGCATACAGAAGGTTACATAGTCCAGATGGATGTACGCATGTACTTCTACAATACTGCAGTCTTCCACACCTCACTGTCTAGCGATTCTACCCAAATGTCGACACCAATCTCTCTCGAAGAATCCACTCTTGCCCCGCACCTATCATCATTGAGAAAGATAATGAATACGTAGTTGAGGAAATCAGAGACCACCCTATTTGGCATGGAAATGATTAGTTCCTAGGCAAAGGGAAAGGATACTAAACAAGCAAAAATAGCTAGGAACCACTAGAAGGACTAAAGCACACTATGGGTATGGTGAACGAATCGTGGAAAGACAACATGCCAAATGAATCCCTCCCTCCAATGATTAATTGCATCATAATGTGCTGAACACCAACCATCCCTGGGACTGAGCAATTGCAGATGGAACTCGAAGCAATGAATGAGTTTTGGGCACCACATTTGGAGTCGGAATTTGCAAGTAGTAATGACTAAAATCAAGCTATGGAACAGGTTCTCGACAACCTCATTTGATCACCATCCACCATCCTCATACTATAACGACGTTAAACAATCTAGAACTCAATGTGAGTCTGCGACAACAGATTGTGGGACAGTTGTTGAACCGCGATGTTATCCAACTTGAAGACTACTTTGCCATTCTCCGGATAGACTACTGTCCTGAGTGCGATAACGCTTGGGTAGATGCACATCAAGAATCTTGTATTCGTTACTCCTGTGACCTGTATTCCTTTAAGTCCCAATGCTTTCTTAAAATTTCCTCTTGCCCCTGGTGTGATACTTATGATTAAGAACTGATAGCGGAAACTGAAGCCTTTATTTTCTCCGACTCCATTTTTGATGATTATTAGGTTTTATTGGTTTAAACAGTTGTTTTGTTTTGAGGAGTGTAACCTGTACAGGTACTCGGTGATTGGCTTTGTTTTATGTTTTGTTTTAAGTATTGCTTAGATACTTAGTTTGTTTCAAGTATTGTTTTATAATTAGCTTTGTTTTACGTTTTGTTTTAACTATAGTTTTGATACTTGGTTTGTTTTAAGTATTGTTTAATACTTTGTTTTGTTTTATATTTTATTTTAAGTATCGCTGGTTACTTAATTAGTTTTACTAAATTGTATCGATTGATATCTATGATTAGTTTGGTTCATGCTAATTATGAACAGATTTGTGTATTTAAAGACCACCTGATTCCACTTTCGAAAAGGCAGACTTCGACAGACAGTATTTTAATATACTTGGTTGAATGGTAACTTCTTTGTATCTCAGTACACCCTCGAAGCCTCCTTTAGTTCCCAGCTCTCGCCTCTTATCTGGAAGAGCAGGCCACCTGTCAACTATCGTATATATTACCGACAATGTGATTAGCACCTTACGTACACGTTACACCACTCCTGCACTATCAGAGTACCGAAGAGTACATATGGGGCCTCCACATTAGCTTAATTAGTTACTAGTACCATCAAAGTCATCGCTGACCCCAGATTCCAAAGAAGGGCATATGACTATGCAGTTGACAACCTGTAAGAAGTAACTTGGCCAGTGAGTGTTGATATGCAGGCGGGTGGAAATCGGATTAACATGGCATTTTCTAATCAGGAAAAGATTCCTGGAAATGCTACTTATATCCATGCTTGGCATATCCAGTATAAGATTGGTTGCATCTTTCTGACGGTGGAAGTACACTCCATTACTGGGTTACGCAAACAGTTCGACAATGGCAGACGGCACTTGCTTAGGCAAGTATCGCTCCCGGTATTTGAGCTTGTGAGAATTCTGAAGATGGTGAATATTTTGGTTTCTGGAGTCCCATTTCCTGATAAAGAATCAGGATCATTTTGGAGGGTTGAGGAATGGACTGGAAGGGCAGCATATCAGCAAAAATTAACCCTAGGGCCTGTGTGCCAGCTGGGGATCATGATGTACATCAGGGACCATCTCCATCCTCTGCAACCTGAGTATCAGTGGTTAGGCCCCAATAGTGCGCTCATAATGTGGGTCCTGGGTTGCCAGCCTCTGTTTCTTTACCCTTGGTGCCTGTGGGCTCTCCCTACCACATCCCTCAGATGCCCTTATAACATCCCGTGTGCTCTCCGCCCTGATGTCCTGTCAGGGTAGAACCACCTCTACGTTGCCCAGTGCCTATGTTCTGATACTTTTCTTGTATTCTTGGCTCTCTTGAGGGCGCTACGAATCACCGGCCTTGGTTGTACTCTATATTGTTCTCCATGAACATTTTCTGATGTCGTTAAATGGGCCCTCGACTCCAAATTCCCGCTCTCAAGGTAATGATCTCGACCTCTCCTCTTAATTATTTCCTAGACTCTGCTTGGCTTGTTGCTCTTACATCTTCCTGAGGTCACACCAAAATGATACCAATTAGAGTTCATGTGCCCCTGGTCTTTCTGTTCTGTTCTGTGGATATCAAATGTCCATTCTATGAGTGCTCTTGCATCCTTTGCCTCTGAATACCACACAGATATCCTGGGGTTCTACGATCTACACTGGCACTTAGAGTTCTTGATATTACTACTTTCCTAATTTTCTAGTTAAAACCACAATCCCGTATACTTTAGTTAAAATAGTACTCGTCAATTATTTCTATAATGCCCACACAGCCCTATGCACTTTGTGCTCCATGTTATCTTGGCCTCAGCCCTATCTTGGTGTCGAGATATACGCAGTTTTATGGCCCATGCCATTGCTGACATTTTGTCCCACAATGTGGCTCAACGTCAGAGAAGTGACATTAGATGAAATTTCCCCTTTTTTTTACTTGCATGCTTGAAATGTCTTCGCGGATTAACCATAGCACCAGGCGTGCGACCTCCTGTTTCATTGAGGTGGCGCAGTTTGATCTGATAATTTTTGAATAGATCTCATTGAATATCCTTAAATCTGTCAGACTATTGACTAGCCATCCCTGTCTGCCTCAGTGATTAGATGCGCCAGGCCGAGGATAGTGCTAATGTCTACTACCGTAAACCTCTGCTGATGCAGCGTCTTCGGCAGCTCTTCTGTTTCAAGATCATGTATCTCTGATAGGCGTTCCAAGTTCCAAGCATTCAACACCCGAACACCTGACAGACGGTAGAAGTTATCCTATTACAGGTAGTCGCGCGGCTTGAAGAGTGCAATGGGCTTCCTGAACAGGTAGCCCTATAGTGTACCATAGATTTGCTCTCCACCAATCTTTATCCAAACAGAATTGTTGCGACTTGCTTAGTTTTGCGAGAGTTGGTGCCTGTATATTGCACTCGGTGCATGTCCTCAATATTGAGTTCCTCAAATGATAGAACTATTATTTCAATGCTTCTACATGGAGTCATCCAAGGATTCCACGTTCTTCTGGTAAGTGGCACTCAAGTGGCAGGCTCTACCAGCCATATTGAACCAATTCAACATACCTATTATTGCTCGAGATGCGCAAGCCTTTCCACAAATTACTGAGGTGTGGAATATCTCTACCACGCCCCTTGCAGACTCGAGGATGTATTTGTTGTATGGATTCCGTCCTCATTTTGTCCAAATGATCCATGACATCTGCAGGAAAGTCAGCACAGTAATATCCCACAGCATCTAGGTTCAACAGTCTCATTCGGAACGCGTGGTATCAACAGTAACTGCAGAGTATCTGCCGCACAGCATCTTCTTTATTCCCACATCGCCATCTATTTATCATCTGCTTCTTATACGCTAACTCGTCAAATTCAGTAGAATACTGTAGAATGTTCCCCAACTGGTACAAATTGTGGCGAAAGTGATGAATGAGATGCATCTTAAATAAGTTGAAATAAGACTCCACTTGTATCAATTCTATGCATTGGTTCTTTCACTTTTCATCTTGCTGCTTCTGCACGTGTGACTACCTGGATCGAGCCACATATTCAACTGCTACTATTTTCCAATATCCTAACTCGGTTCGATAATCTTGAATCTTTGGCCACTTCAGTTTAGACATTCTTAACTCCAAGGCGATACCCTTCATCGAGTGAAACATATCAAGATATTAATATATATAAGCAACTGTCTCATCCTTATAGTTGCAGTATTTTGCCATAAGACGGAAATCGAGTCACTAATGGGCTTAGGCTAGTGCTCCTTTGAAGTGTATGTGTTGTGGACTATCAGGCCGTCTCAAAGCCACAGCCAGAACTCCCAAAGCAAAATGTTCCAAATTCCTCATCTATTTTCCTTGCAACTAGTTAACCTGGCGGTATGCTTGGCTGGGTATAAAGAATCCTAGATATAGATGTAAGGTTTTCCAGGAGTCATCAAACACCAAGAAATCCCGCAGTACAATCAGTCATGTACTTGAATATTCCGAGATTAACAGACTGAAGCAGATCTGCCTGGTGCAGACTACTGGGTCAAACCTGTGGTAGTCTACCAAAATCATATCCCTTAATTTTGATACCTAGACCCTCAAATGTATTGTGGATGTCTCCCAACATGGGCTTTCCCTAGCACTCCGGAACCTCTTGTTCCTAGAGCACATATCTCGCATAATCTCTCACTGTATACCTCGCTCAAGTGTTGGATTCTAACATATCCCCGCTTATGTCACATTTGGGACTTGCATTGGATTTTACCTCATATAGTGTAACATTTTCGATATGGTCCGCAGTCAACACCATAAGGATCTGTGAGCCTGTCCATATTTTCCCATCTCTACAGTTCTCACGAGTCGATCGTTGGGTGTCATATCTGCCGTGGGTG
>NW_003298835.1:137577-146175 GCF_000151645.1 Tuber melanosporum | reverse complement strand
AGATAGCTGTTGAACTGTACAGAGCTCGGCTGTTCACGTACGACTGGTAATAGTGCCAGAAGCAGAACTGCTATTGATCCAGGTCTGTTATGGATGCTTAGCAGAGGATTTCCAACTGTGATGTACACTGGCCATTCCTTCTTGTCACTGGAAAAGGTGGTGAGATGCGTTCGATATGATATTACAATAATCGGAACTACACTCAAATCAGGTAGAAGAGTTTCCTGTCATTGGTTAAACTCTCTTTCGGTCCAAAGTTGTGCAATTGCTATTGGTGGGGTACTTCAATTTCTCATAACCAGTATGCTGTGAGCATTTCTACATCTAATGTTTGTCCATTGGGAACGTATTTACATTATAGCATGTAAATAAAATCGTCTGCGTAGGCTCTTTGACGAAGAAGATATCAGACAAGGTCTTAAATATGACGGTAAAAAAAGGGCACTTTTCCTACACCATCTGCACCCAGCACCTTGAACCATTCTAGATATGAGCTAGACAGATCTAATTAGTGGAGGTGGTTCACGAGTGTACTCATGGAACCATACCAAACGTCTGCCGCATTACCGAGCCCACTCGAAATGTATTCATTAATTCAGGCCTTCAATACTTAACATTGTATGAAACAAGATGCAAGTTTGAAATTGTGCACCCTATCAAATGGTGGCTACTAGTGCTTACACAGATTGTTGTGTTCTGTGGCAAATCCACTCAAGATGCTAATAGTTTCCCCAACATGGAGATACTACCTGGGTTCACTGGGTACCGCAGAAGTGTCAACCAAATTCAAAGATTCTGTATCAGACTAACGCAAAACCGCATCATTAATAGTCCTGGGCTGGTACGTGATGAGGTCGGGGTCAGATTCATAGTTGGAATCAGGCCTATTGTTCTCCTGGCCCTTAATGTCGTGAGATAATAGGTGGGATTTGATGTACCAAATACATTTCGACGAAGGTGTACTATGTATGTGTGATGTCAGGAGAGCCCTCACATCTGCATGGCTGGTAAGTGGATGTCTCTCATATAGGCTGGGACAGGTATACTTCCTGCAACCAAATCGAAATTGAACCGGTATTGGCAGACTAAGATTAGCTGCTTTGGAGAAGATTGTTTGCATGATGCGGTGCAAGTGGAAGGCTTACTGTTCTGTGTGTAGATTCGGTTGTCAGCTAGGGCCAAAATCAGAAGACCTAAGATATTGCTAATAGTTAATTGGGCTTAAAGTATGGTTTGCTTGTCTCATGTATGTTCAATTGTTCATTTTTAATATTCGGTTTTGTGAGAAGATTTACTGTTTTATCCAGTTTTATGAGCTTGTGAACTGGAGAGATTCTGCCTTTTAGTCTACAGGTGTACGAACTCCTATTTTCTACTTACAACTCATACAGGCAGGCGATGTTTGTGGTATCTAGACCGCACATTACAAACCAAGATTTAAAATATTTCAGTCTGCCTTGAATGTCGGGTACTCAGCTTGGATATTTAAACTGAATTAATCACAACCAAGGCAAGATCACATCAGTCATTCCAGGAAATATATCCACAATATTCACAACATCCACTTCACTCACAATATCAACACTCAGAACAAACAAAAAGACATCGCGTAAACAAATAATAATATCCAATATGTCCACTCACCAATTGTTCCAACAGGACATATGGCTCCACCGGAACCCAGGTACCGGCTTCCAGCAATATTTATTATTGGCAAAATTACGCCTGCAAACCCCAGTAACTAAAAGTTCAACATGTAGAAGTTATTACATAACTTTACTCTAGATGATACACTCAGACAGCTATATATGTCGTGGTGAAAAACTATCAAAGACCAACTGTTAACAAGGCACTTGACTAATAGGAACACGTTTCCGAATACTGATTTCAGCAAGATCTTTCAGGACATGATGGGATTACGCTCTGCCTGCAATTGCCTTGTAACGGTGGAGGCTAGTGACATGCCCCAGAGGTAACAGATTGAAAAAGCCATCTTTACGCTCATTAAAGCCTCTGGTAACAGGTTAATAGACACTGTTCTGAAAGGTCCTATATGTTACCCGGTCCCCGGAGCCTCAGTATTGGCCCGGCAAATGTCAACCTTATTCAGCCATTGCTACCACCTGGCGCTATAGGTCCTGAATCCACACAACAGTTGTGTGTCGTAACTTGAAGTAGTGCATACTACACAGGATGACCACGTTGATGGAGATGCCATGGATGCTGAGAATGACGGCAATGAAGGCAGTGATACTAGTAAACTGATGCACATTGAAAAATGACCTCTTGCCAGATTATGCCAGGAGGATGACGAGGAAGACTAGGACTTCTATGAACTCTGTACTACAAATACGCATCATGAACTTGCACTGAAAGTAGTTGCAGATATACAAGAAGTGTAGAATGCACCTAAATGTCTAGTACTTGCACGCGCATCCCCAGCACTACCTGTTAATGTTTCAACTCGTTAGTCCATTTCCATACAAGTTGTTGAAGTCGAGCCTACTATTACTGATAAATGAAATATAGATTGCAGCGTATTACTTGTGTACCCTCATGTGGTACGTATAGCTTCGGTCCAGCACTCAACACGCGGTGTGTGTTTAGGCAGCATATAAAAATGGTTGACTGAAGCTTCACCTAATTATCAATCTATTTATTCATGAGCCCCATACATCTCCGGAATCCAATTTAGTGTCTTGGATTCCACTAGCATTGGAGGGTTGTGTGCCATGATTTTGAGATGTATACAAACATGACAGGTTTGCTCTATACTAGGCACTATGCGTGAACAAAGGAGGTTATTGCGCGACCATCCCTACCAACCCTTATCACAGTTGGACTTTATGTTCATCGAAAATAGTGAATCGACACATACCTTGTTGCTCTCAAATCCTGTGCAACTAGACCCAGTGCATTTTTTAATGTATTGCTTCCATGTTCAAGGCGATATGAGTCCAAAGATGCCCTTACCATGTGGGCTACCATATGCTGACGAGTATCTGATATTTGAACTTGTTACTGAACTAGATAAAACCAGAGGTCAAGTGCATACTTGAGCACCTGCGCTGTATCAGAGGGCAGCTGGCAGTTAAAATAATAATCATTGGGGAGGACAGGCTTTGGAAATAAACATTACGTTCTTGGTACCGAGGTCATGTCAGGAACTACATCAAGCAAGTATCAATGAGATAGACAAAGGTCTGGCAATCTCCCAGCCTGTGCCAAGTGCAGATAAGCATAATCATTGATATGAGGATGAAATGCAAGCCTGCCTCTCTGGTGAGGCATATCTGGAATCATCTCTTATAGAAATCTCTCTATCTCCCCCAGATCCAGTCCCATTGCAAATGAAAAACAGGACTCTCCTGAATAGACAACCACCCTACGGTTTACTTGTGCCTTGTAGGATGTTCAAGAACATATTAAAGCGAGGGTTGTTTTTTGAACTCGCACGCATTCCTGTGTACAAGAAGAGGCTGCACCTTTCTGCAATTCGGGACCGAGATGTGATGGATTGGACACCGTGTCTATTCAAATAGTGGTCAGCCTAGATCATGTATTAGTAGAGTTCTTTTACAGTGGATTTGTGAGAACTATTGCGAAGCTATCATTTCTTCTGTTTATCTCATGCATCTGTTATTCATTGTATTTCTCATAAAGAATACTATGGTATGACCTGTTGCGTATCCACCATTGCCAGATCTTCCTTATTGCTTATCTGAGAGTCCCTCCAGGTACGTGGACCTGACACCTGTAGTAGACATCTTGGCGCGTGGACAGCTATGTAGCTAACAGGTTTTGAGGCCAGCGGGCAGGACCAGTATGGGGCTTAAATGCTTGTTTTGTAAAACTTACAGCAATTACATCTAGGACCCCATACAGATCATGATACGACTGGAATTATATTAGTATCTATATCTATACACAAAAACCTCCTATCACTTTAAAGACAAGGAGGTTAGTCTGTATGGTCAGCCCAATTTCACATCATTACACAACGTGCTCACACACTAAATTTGTCAATACACCCCCCGTTGGTACTTAGCGTTATTTCAGTACGCACATAAATAGGGTAGATGACATTAAACGTCCTCCCCCAGACCTCTTGTCCTGAACCTATCAATCCCTCCTCAACCTCCTCACCTTACCTCTTCATTGCTCACCTACATCCTGCATCAACATCCTACTTCTATCCCGAACTCCAACGCATGACCGTCTTTCTTCGATTTGTCCTCTCTTTTACAAGCTGTAAATCACCGTCTTTTTTTAAAAAAAGAAAAATAACTTTTCCATCTACTGATTGCGCGAATTTTCTTTTTCGAAAATGACACCCGTCACCCAAAATGGAGAAATAATGCCGGATGAGCCACGAACACTCTCAGACTGAGGAACCAAGGACGCTCCATCCAACCATTGGCTATTGACACAGAGAATTATTAACATATCCATTTTAATATTGACTCTCCTCTGCCCTGCCCCCCCAAAAGCGACACGAGCAGATGCTAGAACCAAACTCTACATTCAGGTGTCGGTCGTAGCCGGGCTATATCAGGCAAGTAAGCAATTACCAGCGCTTGTCGTCATAGGTATACAGACAAGGAGCTAATGTTTTATTATCTGTAATGTGAACCCGGAGGCACACGAGAGGCCGCCCTTTGAGATGGCGGTGCAAGACTACAAACAAGTGAAAATCTTAAGCTAATTGCTTTTGCAGGAATTAGTTCAACCACCTCTCCTACTTCAAACAGCAGGTGCTACAGCGGCATTGTGTATATCAAAAACTGGTATAGATTGGAGGATCCTCACTCTACCACTGCTCCTTAACGGAGGTGATGTGAGGATCTTCCTGCAGACATAACAGTATACTCATTGGATCCCCGCCACCTGACCGAGTTCCAATTTGAGTTGGTCCTAATTGTGACCTACTCCCTTCCCCCAATCGCCACCCAGATTGAGCTGGTTAAAAACCAGTACAGGGCTGATGATACCAGGAAGGTCGAACATGATTTGAAGATCTTAGTCAAGGTCATACCCAAGAAATATCAGATAACGAATCAGCATTATCTAGCCGAGCGGAACATACTGGCAGAGGTCGGGGGACCTCTGAGTAAGGTTTCCCATTAATGTATTTTCCGCTATATTTGAGCTAACTTATTTTATCAGTGGATTAACCTGAGTGAATCTTCCCGTATTGCCCAAAGGCAATACTGATCCACATGGTTTGGCGGATGGAGGCGCCTCAGGGAGGGCACCCGTTCTGTGGCTCTCCATGGTGTGCTGCCTTCAGTGACTGGGGAATCGCCTCGGGGGCTATAGCTTCACTGAGCATAAAGAATTTACTCAGGGTAATCAAGGGCCAACGAGTGGAGTAGGTGATCAGGTGCCCTTGATATCTCGTCGTGCTAACAGGCGATGGCACACGATTGCTTCCTCGTGTGCCTGTGTAGCCTCTCTCACCCACAGAGCTTATCAATTTTATATAAAGATGATGACATCTGGCCGTGGATCCTCGCCAATAGTGGCGAATGTCCAATAGACCTGGTGCTCTGGGAGCTGTGGCAGGCGGCTGCCTTGGCTCAGGTCCCAGAGCCTGCCAACTACAGATACTTGATTTTCGACCGTAAGGTATGCGATCGCGGTTGGCAAGCAGGACATATTGGGAGGGCCATCGAGGCCGACTGGGAGGAGGAGGACAAGGAGGACGAGGACGATAGAGAACACGAGGACGAGGACGAAGAGTAGGAGCAGGAGCAGGAGCAGAGGGAGGAGGTAGTGGTGGAGCTGCCTTTTCTTAGTCACCGCCCTCACCATAAATCATTGTTAATGGGATAGGTTTTTAATTATTCACATCCAGAATGGTTGTCCTGAGATAATAACATACATAGGATGAAGGCTGGTTCATCGGCAGCCCTTTAAGACCCTGTCATACCACCCTTGCTGACTCAGGGTGCGCGGCAGCAATGGTGATTGACGAGGTAAGTTCCTAATCTTCACAAACTTTCAACTAATACCTTTACTGTTATCTATATCTGATAAAATTCATACGATAAAGTCCTGTTCACCCTCGGCCCCTCCAGACTCCAACCCCTCACTAACTCAGACTCTAAGCCTTTGCCATCAGCTGAACCCGAGAACCTCCAATCAATGACAAAGCTTGTCCGAGAGAGCCGTGAATGACATAGTACCTCGCAGCTCCCCGACTCTATGCTAGACCCGGTATTCGGTACGGCAGGGCCCATGTCACCTCTGCCGCGCTTCTTTCTGGGTGTAGGACTGAAGAGCGACTTCTACCCCGCAGCCAATTCCCCCCACGATTCTACCAGTGCCCACCTACTACTATGCTTGCATGCGGATTCTTATCCTGTCACCCCCCGCGACCTCTCTGGCTATGACCACTTTGCTAGATCCCGCGAACCACCGCTGTGATCTTTTATCTGCTCCGACCTCGTTGAATACGACTCATGGCCTGGAACTACCCACCCCCGTCTGACTCTGGTGCCTCTTCTGACCTCTGTGGTTATGAGCAGTGTGCAGACTACTATCAACTCGCCAGTACTCCGGGATTCACTGTTGCCTTTCTCTCCTGATTCTTGCTTACGTATGGCTGAGGAAACACCAACACCTCATTGCATCAGCAGACATCTGAGTGCTGGAGGGTAATACTGGATGTGCGGCATTTTCCTGCATTTCTCTGGTTTTGTTTTACTTTCTTGGATTCCTTTTAAATGCTTTGCTTTTCACGTTCCTTTTATTCGCTTTGTTTTTTCGAGTTTCTTTTTTTTTGTTTTGCCTTTACATTCTCAATGACCTTGCAGGATTTTAACACCAGGCTGCATTTCTTAGCTGGTGATTAATGTGGATAGTAATGATAACATTTGACCCCCTAGCATCGGCCTCATATATTTCTTACTGGCCCGACCTTGTATGAAAGTTGTGGTTGCAGTAGTGGTTGGCCTCCTCAGACTGTACTCAAATATTGCTAGCGTATTGTGTTCATGAATTGGGTACGTCTCGCATTCCGAGTCCGGAACTGACTTGGCATTGGGAGGACACCATGTCAATTGGCTTCGTGGACTTAAACGAATACACCTTGTAGAGCTTTGGAGATGAGATTAGATATTTCTAACGCTGGTTATGCATGGCGTGTGTTTAGCATGAAATAGTTTTGCTATCCAATCCCTTTGTAACTAGATCTTGCTAAGTCTTCTGTTTTGGTGAGAACTACATTTCCACTGCTCTACAAGTATACGAGTCTTGAACCTCTCAAAACTTGAGATCCTGGGATATTGTTTATGAACACAAAGTTCAAGGTGAATATTGAGAAAGAGTAAGATATCATTGAAGCCCAGATTGTGCTATGTGTTTCGCTATGGAGAGACTTTTACTTCTAGTAATGCTTTGATACTGTAATCTAGGCCACGTAATAACTGGGAATGTCTTGATCATGAACATATTGTTAAATACTCACGAGATCTATCTTTACAAGGAAATCCAATACCAAGAGATGGTTGATGATTACGCCGGCCCCTAGCTCTAGGCTTAAGACTAAGCGTTTAAAATCTGATGAGTTGTGCTCGCCACCAGGAAGCTAGACAAATTCCTGACCTACTGTATAGCCGACTCATCATTCATACTATTTGCATCCTTAATACTCACTTACCTGACATTCACTAACAAGTTACAGGATAAATAAACCACATCCAAATAAGACACGCAGTCAGCCAATTCACCAAGTCGGAAATCTGAATGGATATAGATGCGATACCCGACCCAACAGAGTGGGATGGGGGACAGTGAATATCAGCAACACAACAGAAGGTCTGCAGCAGCTCCCTCAGTATACTATTAAACCACCAGTCATCACTTGGTATTCTGCCTCCTCTATCAATTACAAGTACACAACTAGGAAGACTTCCAAAAGGCTATCTGAACACCACTATAGAGACCACGGTATATACTCAACCTGAGATAGAACCTTTAGGACAAGGAGCAACGCCAAGACGTTATCTTAAGGAGGATTGAAGTGATAAATACCAAAACATGTGAATCACATAAAATAAAATTGAACACCGAACCAGAACCCGAAGTTATCAATATTCTAGATAGCTCTAGGCTACACAGCCCTAATGACTCTTAAGCACCCAACAGAGAGCAAAATAATCGCACAAGAATGCTCCAGATTTGCGCCATCTCCGAAACACAACCAGCCAATCCTGTGGGGGAATATTAGTAGCTCAATGGCGCATAATTCGCAACAGGCTCCCCGGTCCTGCGCTATTTCCATTAACGATTCCACAATTCTCATCACCACTACGAGGTGGCAGTGATCTTACATCTATTGTGAGGACCTCTTGTCCTCCGAGTTGCCCTGCCATGCTACGGTAGGATGACCAGTTAAAATTTAAGTCACGGCGCAACATAGTAACAAAGGCAGAAGGTGCGATATTAAGCTTCATCAAGTGACTCATTCTGGGCGGCACCGTATTCGAGGACCCACTCCCAACTGCTGGTGCATTGACTCGTCAGTTGTGTAAAGTCTGGCAAGACGCGGAGGAAGAGCAGGGACATGCATGAACATACCGGAAACGAGGAACC
>NW_003298835.1:132895-137552 GCF_000151645.1 Tuber melanosporum | reverse complement strand
CGTGGGTCCAAGATTAGTGCAATGAAGCCCGGTGACAATCATAAGTACATGTTGAAGATATTAGACCTTCGGAGCAGTCCATATATTAGGTAGGTTCTCTCGGCAAGCCATGATGGCACGCAGTATGCACTACTAACAAACCAAGATACTCGAAAAGCAAGCAGAGGTGAGATAACAGTTCATATGCCACCTGAAGAATTATATTGTGAACTTATACAATCTAGCGGAGAATCCTTGAGCAATGGCACGTGGCGTGAATTATCAGCCTGAACAAGATTACTTTATTTGGGACATAAAAGGGTGGGAGGTTTATTTACAAGAGTAACAACCCTATAGTGACCGCAACAGATCCTGAATAACGCCAATGGTAATCCTAATATTACCCTATAGGGCGCCGCATACTCCTGTGGATTTACGATAAGTACCTCGCGGCAAGGAAAATATGGGCAATTGTTGATCCCACATTTCTTGTCACGATCAACGGCCAAATGACCCACTTGTTGTACCCCATAATCGGTGATATACTGCATGCATAGCAATCAGCAATCTATTAGTAGGCAAAGGACGTGAAGGCTAGGGCAGTTTGTGGTATGATGCCGGTACCCTTGTAACACATGATTCATGACCAAGCCACTAACGTGTCACCGGATACTAAATATCTTCTTGTAATGTAGAAAGCAACTTGGGCCAAGTGCCAAATGAGGGTCTAGGACAAAAGTGTCAAATACATGTGTCAGACAATCCAGATACCGATTGAGCAGGTTCAAAGTGTGCTGCAAGACAGCCGCGAGGGTTATGATGATAACCGGTATGCTCGTGGCACAGAGCCCGAGGGAAATAAGTGACCCAATACCCTCACTGCCGGTATCACAGCCACCCAGGCTGGACCACTTTGCCCTGGAGGAGTACTGGAAAGGTCCTGTACAGTCATAAGCAATAAACACTTGGTTTAACTATAGCCAAAAGTCAATTGCCTGGGCCCTGGAGCTTTTATTCACAGATCCAGCATGTTATTAACATTTACTGCTGAGAGGTTGAAGATCGATGACCAGTAGCTTGATAAATACTTCTCAGCCAGGTCACCTGTCGCTCAGCCTTGAGTAATTTGAGAGATGCCAAGTACCACTGTGGGATTCGGTAATCAGCAGCCAGACGGTAATAAGTAAGATCCCAGTTAGAAATGCCTTGGGTATTCAATAGCGTTTATAGCAGTGTAAATATTACTTTTAATAGATATATTTTTCCGGCTCAGCTGATGTACTCTATCGAGATTGCATCGTGCATAGCTGAGAAATGGAGATATATTTGAAAGAAAGATTGCGTGCAATATTCAATAGTAGTAGTAGAATACACTACTGTAACTATCCCTCCTTGGATGATTAGGTCTTAGCGATGTGGAACAATACTTCTCATTTTCTTCTTCTTTTTTTCTTTGTTTTATGATAGCGCAAGCCGTCTGCCTATGTTACCAATAGTACAAGACCACTTTATTCTATCAGGAATACCTATCACAAGCTTTATCTAACTCCTATTCTTAAAGAACTTTCCTTTGCGTAACGATAACTTCGCAATAAAGATAAAGATCATAAAGGTATTTTATATTCGCTAAAGTAATAAGTAGGAAAAGAACTTAGAACAAAGGGTAAAGAACCTATCCTCCTCGGCCCTATCAGTGTCCTTATATAGTATTCTTCCTACACATAGTAATGTGACCCAAAGTGGTCATATGTGGGCAACTAAATCATAACCAACAAGTCGTGAGACCAAAGTTATCACATGCTCAAAGCCTATGACCTCCTAGTGAGGTTATGTGCAACAACTCATAAACCAATCATAACACAATAAACAAGTCATATGACTTGCCTGAGTCATATGGGTGAAACCCATGACCCCATAACGAGGTCATGTGAGAAACATAAATCAAATTCGCAAGGCATACCTGCAAGACACACGCGTAAGGCACACTCTCCAGGTGCAAGTCACATGACTTATATTTGAGCCATGTGCAAAAGCATTACAAATTACACACATAACAAATCATATGACTTGAATGAGTCATGTATGTAAAATAATAATATACCTTTGACTCATAACTATGCGTCACGTGAAAACCTTTTCCTCGCCAAGATACATTTCTGACAAATGCAACAACGATGTAGTACATAAAAATATCGGTAGTAAGGCAGGAGGATTACAGGAAAGGGGCACGAGCTAGGAATGAGTCAAGAAGTATTTTGTACTCGCTGAAGCTATCTAGAAAATGTCCAGTTGAGTGATAGTGTGAACAGGATAATAATGCAGCGGCAAGGAGAATGTCCTGCTTAGTTGAGATGTAGGGAGAAAGACTCTGGACAAAGAAGAAAATCATAATATCTAAATGGTAGAGACTGGTTGTGTGCTCTGGATATTTGGATGCAAGGCAAATAATATCATGTTGGAAGAGGCAAGCTGGAGATGTAGTGCGGATGAAGTGTGGTAGAACAACGTTGTCCGAACCGCGGGAGCCCGATCAGATGTCGACCTGCCTGAGTCAAGCAGGGTCTGACAATGACTGGACTCAAGCCCAGAGCATCTGAGGTTGTCAGGACATAAATGCCAGGGTGTGGGGTATTGTCGAGATGCTGAGTACGTAGGTGTCTGGATTAGGACATCTTCGTGACAAGTGTTGGCAGGGAAGGAAAGTCAGGATGCTAGGTCAAAGCGACGTCCCATCCTGATTTGCGGTTCACATTTTGCATATGCCATATGTTGGACGCACTGGATAGACTAGATACAGGTCATTATTTTTACTGATATTGACAGTACAGAAAGACAGGGTAGTTTGGATGTTTGAAGGCAAGGCAAATAATATCATGTTGGAATAGGCGAGCCAGAGATTTAGGGGGGATAGAACCGTGGTGGAACCAGGATGTCCGAATGCCTGCAGCTTGATCAGATGTTGTCTCGATATAAGCAAACAGGATATGACATCAATCAGAGGCGATCCTGAAGGAGCAGAGGTTGGCGGGACATGGATTTCAGGATGTAGGGCATTGTGGTTAGGCTGAGGTCGTAAGGGTCTAAGACATGATATCTTCAGTACTTGGATCGGGACATAAGGAAAGTCAGCATGCTACATACAAACAATATCATGTCCTGATTCAGGGTTCACGTTTTGCAGGTCGTGTACATCAGATGCACGGGATGTATGTGATGCAGGTATCTATTTTTACTGATGGGTATGTAAGGACAAAAACTGGTCCTAGTAAAAATCACCATCAGCACCCAGCTAGCAATCCAAGATAGGAAATACAAAGGCAAAACGGGACGGAAAGGATTGTTTGCAAAAAAATATAACCAATTCAGAAACATGTTTCAGGAAGAAGTCACAGTACTATAACCTAGAAGACTATGAATCAACCACGAGCTTGAGCTGAACAATGAAGGAAAAGTAGGGAAACTGCAGGAAATTTCATACATCATGCCATAGTCGTAGGGAGAGGAATAACTAGAACAATTCAGAAACTACATCCAGCAAGGCCTAAATAGCGGATAGAATAGAGACTCTTATGTATCAAAAATATCTCCTATAATATGCTCTCAGCAACAAATAAGCTAATATGTGATTCTGTGTTGACTACAGAGTACTCAATTCAGCTAGCAAAAAGAATCAGTATCCTCTACAGTTGATTGGAGAAGCCTTACAAAAATGACAATCAGCAAGCTACATCACCAAATTTGACATCAAAGACACATACAATAATATAGCAATAAATGTAATAGATAAATTAAAAACTACATTTGTCTCACGATATCCAAGGTTAAAATACCTGGTCTTGCCTAACCAATATGCCAGCTTCATTCCAAGGATGGATCAATACAATTCTCAACAATTACCTTCACAAATATTACATCATTTAACCGGATAGTATACAAATTATTTCAGAAAACATCTAACAACATCAGGGGTCTATCAGCAATGTCATGGCTTCAATACAGAAATCAGGAAGAAAGATCAAATCAACCAAATTCAAATTTTATAAGGAAGAAATCAAATACCCAGGATTCATTATCAATGGTAGCAGAGTACAGATTGACCAAGTCAAAATGGTAGAAACACTGGTCTGGGCAAGATCTAACAACAAAATAGAAGTACCATGTTGGACAGGATTTTGTAACATCTATTGGCAGTTGATAGAAGGATTTAGCCTACTTGGTAAACCACTTCATAACTAAACCAAGAATGATTAGAAATGGGAAGTGGACGAAACGGAACAAAAGGCATATGATACTATCACGATACATCTGACATCAGAACAATATTGGTCTATTGCAACTCATACAGAATGAGTACAATCAAAATTGATGACTCGAGATATCTATACTCAGTCATAATGCCCTAGCAGTATGAAGATGGAAATTGGAGGTCAGAGTCATAACGATCCAAGGTAATGACTCCCATGGAATGCAACTACGATTAGGCTAACCAAGCACTATTATCCACAGATCAAGTACTGCAAGAATGGAGGACATATGTTCAGAACATCTACCATGTTGTCATAGTTTTCATATATTGTAGGAATATGGTCCAGTTCATGACCACAATAGACTTGAACAATTAGGGGATACAATAGATAGAATATCTTAGCAAATATAACTTGATGATAGAATATGGACA
>NW_003298835.1:31140-132612 GCF_000151645.1 Tuber melanosporum | reverse complement strand
ATAAGGTATAGCGCAGGAGGAGGATGTCCGACGACAGACCATTGAAGATGAAAACAAGTTACCCGGGGCTGACAACAATCAGATGATTGAAACATGTGCTATAAGAAAGAACAAGGTATTCAGGAGGAAGGAGAGAGAAGAACAAGCATTATACTATAAGATTAGAAGGTACGGATGGCAGGAGACATAGGAACAGCTAATACCATGGAATCCATGGCCAGATTATTCTATTGGCCAAGATAGTATAAAGATGTTAAAAGATACGTCAGAAATTGAAATATACATCCAAGAACGAAAAAGGCCAAACACGTACCCTATTGTCTATTGAAATCGACTAAAGTTCCTGAATAACCTAGGGAAATAATTTTTATGGATTTAAATTCAGACCTGCCTCAAATGGAAGGATATGACAGGATCTTGGTCGTGGTGGATGGCCTGACCCAATTGACTTATTTCATCATATTTAAAAAGAATATAGGTACTAGGAATTTTATCTTGACATTATTTGAGGATGACTTCACCTTACACAGCCTTCCAAAGAAAATGATTGCTGATCGAAAAACTCTATTCATATCCGGCCTGTGGAAAAATACCAGTACAGAAATCAGGATGTAAAAGTAAGTAAGCACTGTATTTGACATGCAGACCTATGGACAAACCAGAAGGGTAAATGTAAAACTAGAAGAATATTCATGAGCCTATGTCAACTCTCAGCAAGATGAATAGCATAAGTGCTTATCAATAGCCAAGTTTGCTTATAATAACAAAAAACAAGAAATGCTTGGTACGATACTATTCCTCACAAATTACTGCCAGCATCCATAAGGTTAGGTCACATAACATGTGATTCATGGGACAGTATTAAACAAATCCAATGTGGAAAAATACAGGACATGTTAAGATACAAAATAGATAATTCCTAGTAATAGCATAAATAACAGTACAAGAAATACAAAGGGCATGATTCGAATATGCAGCTAGAGATATAGGGTGGTTACAATCACTTAATATTCATAGGAGGCAGTATTCAAAGAAATTGCACTACAAGAAAATCGGACTGTTCAGGATACTGGATAAAGTAAGTGATTGAGTTCAGAAGCTTGATCTTCCTGAGTTAAGAATATTGACAATCCATTCTACAACTCACTGTTCAAACTACATACCAGGAAAGGGTTGCTACACTAATAATCATTCCTCCTGCACGGATTGAACGGGACAGAGAACCAGAATTCAAAGGTGGAGAAACAATTGATTTGTGATTCTTCCACATTCACCTCCAATACTGAGCCAAGAAGATGGGTTATTCACCCGAATATGATAAACCTTGTTACGATGCTCCCACTTTTGAACAGGTACAAGATGCATGCTCAACCTTTCAGCAACGATTCTGAGGCACACCTAGCCCATGTCACAATCAGATTCAATTACAAAGATAAGGGAAATACTTCTGCGCTAGGTGATCATACAAAGGATGGACAAATAGTGCCCACCACCTCAGACCAAAGTACTACTAATACTCATTTATAGGGCAGACCATGGAGGAAATCCAGGCAAGGCAAGAGAGGTCAAAGCACAACACCAGGTATTAGACGCTAAGTTCCAGCCGTCAACACCTGACTATCTATAGGGACAAGGATAGCGAAGAATACCTTTCAAGAGAATACTGACAGTGTGGTCTAATCCCTGACTATGCCCTAAAGCACTGGAAACAGTAGTTCAACATTATATGCACGATGGGCAGGTTGAAGTAAATTGTGTAGGAATAGTACCTCTCAAAAGTGGGAAAGAGTGAAGAGTTGGAAGGAAAAAATACTAGTAGAGGACATAGTATCTTGAGAACCAGGTTTTGGGAGGTGGGAGCCTAAACGATTTCAAGTGAAATGGAAGTGGGACTCAGAGGGTTATACAGTCAGATCTGGCAACTGGAGAAAAGCCTTGGGCAGGGCTCAGCCACCAGTTCAGCAAATTAAAAAGCAATCACGGTGCTGAAACAAATCAATGACATTAGGAAATACACCCATGAAATGGCAAACCTTGCCCTGGAATCCATGAGGCTGAGACGGTGGACAACAGACTCAAGTTTCAATAGGCTTTAGAGTACCCTGCACAGGGCTGGACTGGAACAATTGATGATTTGAAAATAATCCTGATAGGACTAAGACTTAGGAGAAGAGGAGCTAATGTCATGAATATAGCTTAACAGGGATGGGAATTTCACATGACCTCTAATTATGGGTCATAGAGGTGTTATTACTTTGTACAGGTGCCTACTTGGATCATATGACTTGTTTATATAATATTTTGTAATGTTTCGAACGTATTGGGATCGTAAGTCATGATACGCAGGTCTGATCAATATGTCTTGCAAATCTATCTTGTGTGTATACCTTATGCATATGACTTATGTTATGTACATGATCTTATTACCAGGTCATGCATTTTAAGTAGGTGACCACTTTGGGTCACAATATATTTTTATTATGTTATGATTGGGTTAATAGTTATCGCACATTACGTTACTCTGAGGTCATGGGTTTTTAGCATGTGACAACTTTAGGCATATCCCTAGATTGTTATGATTTGCTTTCAGGCATGTGACCACTTTAGGGCAAATGACTTTTAGCATGAAGAACATTATATCAGGAGGCTGGTAAGGCCCTGGAGGATAGGCTTTTCCTACCGTGTTCTAAGTACCTTTCCTCGTCCTTGCTGTCCCTTCCCCTTAAATGTTCCTTTCACTCCCTGGGTAGGCTTTCATGCTGGAGATATTGGGGTTGATATCTGAGTTCCCTTAGTTGTTACTGTGGATCTTGGTATTGAAGTCTTCTTACCTTGTATAGCGGATTACTTATTTGGACAATTTCCTTTCTTTCTGGTTATCTCATGATGCTTCCACTGCAATCTCTTCATCTCAATCGCTTACCAGTCCATTTCGATTAAATATCATCAGCTTTATGTTTACTTTCTTCTAACAAGTTTCACTTTCTATTGGGGGGATTGAACATTGTATTTAGAGGCATCATCTGCATTGTTCATTGGGCCCACTAACCTTCGTTGAGTCTTAATTAAGTCCTTAGATTTCATGATGGAAATCCCACTTGTGTTAGACTAATAAGCTTCCCAAGTTTCAACTCGTCATACCAGCCACATCATTCCTGAGGTGGCAGGGCAGTACCCACCATGCCGGTCCTCATTGCCTTTTGTTTCTACTGTCGAAATCCTAAGATGTTGTTTATCTCCATTACCTAGGAGCTTTTATCTTAGTAGCTTTTACGGTAGTTGAATCACATGTCACTTCCTCGCTTCAGTGGAAATGGCTTTGATTCTGAAAAACATTATCACCTGGGTGGCTGTGGTTGTTGCTTGGGGTGGTGTGGGACGATTGGCTGCCAGAGACCTGCATTGTCTATGTGTTTGCATGGCTTAGTTCTGGATTGTGGTTGGCGGCTTTACCCATTCTAAGTGGAAGCTACCTTCTGTTTGTCTTCTTTTGAATGCTCACCCTCCTCCTTCCTGCAGTACCTGTTGAGGTGCCTCTGGCTAATCATTTGATCTCTGCCTGTTGCTGGACCTCAGAGGCTAGCTTGGACTAACTCTGCTTACCATTTCTGGACTTGGTTAGACTTCGGTTTTGCTAGGGTCGACAGTGTAGCTAGAGCTGGTACCTTCTGGTATTAGTGCTGCCTTCTTTATGACTCCTGCTTGTGGCTGGTGGGCACACCTTGGCTACGTGATGTCGGGAGATGAGTCACACTTGGTATTACCAAACCGGTGGCTACCTGATTTGACTAGGTATACACTGTCCTTTGGCTATGACATAGTTGGTCTATCTGGTATGCTGAGGGGGCTCGATAGGCTCTCTGGTGTCTGGTGTAAGGGGCTTGGACAGAGCTGAGTTGGGTGTGAGTGGGACTTATAAGTACCAGTCAGGCTTGCATCAGGTAGGATACCATCTGATTAAGCATTTCCAGTCTGGCTTGGATTGTTAGTGGAAGCTACTGTGTACTGTAAAGCTCCCAGATGGACTGGCCAGCAGATTGCCACCTATTCTGATAGTACGTTGCGACTATCTGGTTGGACTTGTTTGGGCCTTGTATGCTGGACCTTGAAGGATTTGCTTGGTTTAGTTCAGAGTCTGGCAGGAGGAGGCAAGGCATCACAGGTGGGAGACAGGACCCACTAACCTTCTTGGTGTATTACTACCTCCTTGTACTTTCTTTGATTTTGTTATTTTGTTTGGAGAACAGGTAGCAGGTACATGCCCTCCTCATGAGTAGGCTCTTTGAGCTACCTGGTAAAGTTGGTTCATAGGGTCAACGGCAGGGTATGCTGGTGTGTGAGTTAGACAGGTAGGTTGCCTCCTTAGTACAATTTTGTCGCCTGTCAGTTTAGTTTGACTTTTGTTTGTTTTCTATTATGAGGGAGGTTTTGCGAGAAGGTATTTATACCTGAGGGTAGTGCTTTTATGTTTGTTGGATGAGGAACATGGTCAGGTTGGTCTATTACTTGGCTTCAGCTACACTTAGTGCTGGTTGGCTTCATACCAGAGAGGCTCCGAATCTGGACATAGGCTGGCGCTGGGTTGTTTGATAGTCTTGTAATTAGTAGTTGGGCAGGCATGGCTCCAGGATACTAGGTTCAGAGCCATAGACTTAGTTAGCTTAGGATTACTGGTATGCCAGTTAGGAGTACCCCGCTACTATTAGGAGCTCATCATATGCTAGTCTTCGCAGTCTGAGTTTAAATACAATTAGATTAATTTCCAGTTAACTTTCCTACTTATTACTTCAACCAATACAAAACACTTTTACACTCTGTATTATTATCACAACCTTTGTTACTATTACGATGAGAAGACCTTATAGATGATACAGTTAGACAATGCTTACAATGGGTGTTATAGGTAGAAGATACAGGTCATGTACTCTCTGAATTGTCAGTATAGGCCTCGTGCTATTGTACAGCCAAGAAGAACGACAAAAAGAGAAATATCGTTCCTGTTGCAAAGAACTAATTATTCGAAGGGGGATCGACACATAACTAGAGAAGTATACTCACGAAAGAAACAATAGGGAATCCAATACAGGAATGACTTAAAAGAACCAAAAACAGGTAATGGAGGAAAGAGAGACAGTGTTGATAATGAATGAAAACAACTAACAAGTGAAAACAAGCTACCTTTTATCCTTCTCTAGATCATGCCGATCTACTTCCACATACTTCCATGGTACGCCGTGTTGTCAATCACATCCAGTTTTAGTAGTGCCCATTGTGTCCCTTCGGCCGACGATAAGTCAATTCGACTGCATGTATGCTCTGGCCGAGGACGTTCGGTATTTCCATATGACAGGGGTAACGCCCTAACACGGAGTCGTCGCGGGTATCATCGCAGATGTTGTCGCATATGGTGTTTGATTTGTAGGACTATCCAGTAGTCAAACATAGAGGCGTCGGAGTAGTTGATAAGTCAAGAGGGTTAGGGTTGTGAAGTCGTTGCTATAGGGGAAATGTGCCGTGAGCAGGCAAGAAACACTACCGCCCAACAGTAACCATCTCCCACGGCAAGGGCAGCGGCTACCTTCCCAAAAGCCTCCGGCAGTGGAACAGCTCGAACGTGGAGCAAGAAGATAGTAATGGTTTTTTCCTTGGATTTCTTTCGGCGTTATTTATTCGGGATGAATGTTGTGCTTTCTTCCCTTTCTCGCTTAGCTATCTTCAATATACTGGTTCGGCTTTGTAAAATTGGATTAAGTGAGTTAGGAATATAAGGAAAGCTAAGTCACCGATTGAGCCAACATTCACCCTGCTTTATCCACAGTTTTCTCACTTTACATTTATATTTTCAATAGTTACCAGTTGGTATATCGTTGACTTGACAGAGAGCACCTGTCCCGCGTTCGATGTGGTATGATACCCGGTTGTTTGGAGTGCCATGTTGACATATACTACCCCCCACAATCGTCACTTGATTTCTGTTCCCAATTCGTCTGGGTCGAAATTAAAACCGTTTCGGAATCAATAAACCATGGCCGCGATTGCTCCCAAAGATAATAGTCAGTCTGTAAAACCAGCTCTGGCAAATGGCATAACCCAATGTTCATGGAATTCTATAACAAGAAGTGACATAGTAAATCTTTAGGTGCCTGCACAAGTCGATAGCGCCTCCGCGCATATTAATCAACCGGGTCTCCAAACAAATAGCAGCACCACCACCATATGCGCCGTTTCGACATGTGTCTCTTGACAGGTATTGAATATGAGCATCAGCTGATATAAATGGATAACCCCTGGACTCGCCAGGATATTTCACCATGATGCTAGATATTTTGTCTTGAGGACCCCGGAGATCAGGAAACGTTTATGAAAGATCACAATAACAAACTGTGAAAGCGACAGCGGGAAATAATTGGTAAATGGTTTCTATTGCCATAATGTTGTTTCCTCCAAACCTGGACAGCGGGCTTTCCTGAGTCTATGCTTTTGTCCCATCTTCCAGCCCTCTCTTCCCAATCCATGGTTAGGCTTTAGCCATAGCGCTCCATATGCGACATCCTACAAGGAACTGTCAATTTCATGCTTAAAACCTCCAACAATCCTCGTCCGCAATGTGACATCACGTCAAACACAAGATGTTTCTTTGAACTTGCTCCTTTAAAACCAGGTACGGCAAGATGGCATCTGTCGCAGAAGATGGCGGAACAGTCGGCGCAAAAAAATGCTTTCAATCAGATACACCACTCCTGCGTTAGCCGGTTGATACGGAGCATTATTATATGGAGGTTTTCAAACAGGAAAGCAAATGAAATATCGCTCACCATTCACCTTCACCAACATGACCGACCGGCAAACAACACAGGGGTAGCTGGTGATGCCCCTCCCCCCTACAATGACCGGACTTTGTCAGCCAAGAAACGGGTTGCGACAACGGATTGGATTATCGCTAATACATTAAGGAGTCTGCCGGACCGTTTGGTCTTCCAAGCCTTCCTCGCATGGAAGGAATCTTGGTATATTACCCACAATGAAAAAGAGCTATGAAAGGAAATCAAAAATCAAGAGTTTATCTCTTTTCATTAATTGTATGGACTACAGTATCCGTGGAAAGTCCACAGTACACATCGCTCCCAGTGATGTGAGAACTGGGTGACTCAAGACAACGCTCAGAATCAGTATAGGATGGCCATTATTTGCACAGGTATAGGTCGCTTTGCTATGGGATACTTTATTTCTCTTCTCCCCTGGGATAGTCACTCTGCTTTGTATCATAAAGATCTACACTCCTGCACTCCCCTCAAAGGCTCTCCTAAGCGATGTAACTTTGATATAGTATAAAATAGAATGTTAAAGAGGATGTTGAGAAGATTTGACCTCTGCCTATATTCCAGTAATCAGTTTTCCAGGTCCATGGCTTCTACGAATCTCTATATTTACCGGAACACCATCAAGACCTGGAGATAGTTTATAGGGAATAAAATGGTTCAAATATTGGAGCAAAATCCCTAGAGTATTATAGTTTTGGATATAATTATCTACGCTCTCTCCTTGGTGATGAAGCGGGATGTATGTGATATCGGTTAGTTCCGTTCACACCTCATCATTTTTTCTCGTCGTCTCCCTGCGTTTTGTTGTGGCTGGGTAGTGCCAGACGCAGGAGTTGTGTGGGCGTAAGGCAGATGGCAGAAGGAAGATCCCAGAGGTTATCGCGTTATTGGTGGAAGGATTTGGAGAGCAGGAGTCTTGGTGATGTTTATTATTATTATTGCTATCTAAAAACAGCATATTTATGGATCTTAGCAAAACATCTTCTATCTCTCTTATCCGATCATCAATCATCCACCCCCATTATCAGGAGTGCATGCTTAATACTGCTGGCACGTGATTGAATTAAAATATGCTGCCCAAAGCATCTGAAGATGATTGGCGAAGACAGTATAAGAACTAGATGCAACTCCCCGTGTTCACTCTTTAATGGAGAATACATACAATACTTTTTTCTTGACTTTGGAAAACACTACTGGAGAACGATGAGTAGGATCATTTCTTCACCTGATCACATGCCAATTATTTCCTCGTGCGTACATTAAGCAGCAAGGTGATCGATGTCTTTTTTTCTATAATACATTTTCAACTTTGAAACAAGCTAACAGTGGTAATCAAAGTTAAAACCGCGGACTAAATATATCATACCTTATTTTACTGTTACAGTACATGTATTATACGATTTGCGCATGCAAAAAAAGTTACCTCATCCTTGTTGTTAATCACCAGCGCTCCACCAAAGACAAGTTCTATACTGGTATCACGTAGAATATGCGAGAGGTTTAGCGGAGGAATCACCGGAGTCAGGTCCTCGGTAAAGTATGCGAGGTGAGGGGTAAGAAGGTATACCAAAACGGGCAGGTATTGAGGGAAAGAGGGGTAAATAAAATTGCTCCCCTCCTGCACCATTTGAATATGTTGTAGGTCACCCAAAAGATCAAGTCTGTCTTTGACATACTCATCTCGTTTCTTTTCCAATAACAACTGGTTCAAGTACTGCACCCATTCCCCTCATAATCTTTGTGAATTCTTACATTCCTTACCATCTGATACCTCTTTCCCAAGTACTAGGGGCATTCACAGTTAAAACCAGGAACTCCAAGCAAAATCAAGCCTGGCATCTTGCGTTAGAGTATGACACCTTACATAATGATCCTACACCGCCGATGAATTTCAAGTAACATATTTGATAGCCTCGCAACCAGTTATGGGTAATTAGTAACCATAAAATATAACGAATGAAAGGGCTTTTCTTTGCAGGGGATTAAGGGAGTACAATGTAGAAACAATCATAAACAGATTACTTGTATCTACCACTTCAAGGTCAAGCAATGATGTTGTGATCTTTGAGCAGGGTTCCGAATGGTCAGCGGAGGACTGGACTGCACTTGTGAAGTCCAGTCAAAGTCAAGTCTGGTCCAATGGTGCGAATTAGACCGACCGGAGAGTCGTTGTTGTTAGAGCTGACTGGACCGGGATCCGTTGGACTGGTCACACTGAGTGATAGAATCTGCCTCTCGTTTTGGCTGATACACTTAACAGCAACTGCCAAACTGCGAAAACCTCGGCTGTGAAAAGAAAGACGAGGGGCCAAGAGTAAAGAAACATAAAATACTTCGGGGGTCCTTGTCCGAACTATAAAAGGTTGGGTGGAGTGTGTTATTCTGCAAGCGAGAAGCATCAGAGGTAGCTGTACAGTGGTAAGGATAGTTTTGCTCCAATTCTAAAATATAGTGGATTTTTCTCTTTGCGGGACATGTATTTATTCTATCTGGGTCTTATTGTAAGAATAAATCATATTATGCAAACTTTTTATACAGACTAGTCCGGGACTGGTCCTGTACCAGACGCGACCACTTGAACTAGGCCGGTATAGTCGTTAACATCATCTAGGACTGACTAAACGGTCCTGTCCTCAAGACCAGACTGGTCGGGCCATTCGGTACCCTGTCTCTGACGGTACTTTCTATATTGGCGACCATAGAGGTAGAAGCTTTAAGTTGGTGATTGGGATAATCCGAGAACTAAAAAAAAGAAATGGAGGGCCGGGAGTTACAAAAATAAACAAAAAACAGATAGTGAAATTGTGTCTACAAATCATATATCTTGTAATTAGGATAGTAGAGGAGTATTTTCTGATATGTGGAGGGGGTAGTATATTTGTTGTTTCTTGGTTGATGATATGCCAAAGAGCCTCTTACTTTGCTCTACACTTCTTACTTACATATTGTGTGGGTCTTTTACCTGGTGTCCAAATACGAAAAAATTGTATTGGATGATGAGGTAACAGCATGGTCAATGGAGTATTTTAGCAGTGACAAACATGGATGAAAGAGCAAAGTAAGCCATATTTTTGTCGAGATTTTCAATTTTGAATACTATTACTAGATTTAGAACTCACAAGCTGTGCAGGTGCAACAGAATTATTTATAATAGGATACCACCAGTGAATCCGGGCGTCCGGTCCGACCGTGCTAAGCAGCGGACGGGACGGACTGCACTGCATGGGTAAATGAGCGGGAGGGACGGGTGGGCCCTGCAGGTTCCGGAGGGGGCGGGATGTACAGGGCTCTTACCGGTGACGGCGGATGTCGGGCGGGCCCTGCAGATAATCGCCGAAAGATGCCACTTGTACTAAGACTGCGCGGCCCGGGCGTCAATCCCTTGGACGGCCGTCTTTAAGAAGCATGGACGCCATGCCCTGCCATCCTCACCTACCCTGCCCGGGACTACAGCCCGCCAGGGCCCTGTAGGGCGCCTCGGACGGTTGGGAACACTGGATACTACCAAAACCTAAAAGTGATGTATGACATGGGGGAAGGCTTTTCCGAGCGAAGGGAAACTGCAAAGCAGCACAGCAGACTTTAATAATCAATATCCACTTCCTCTAGCACAAATATCCGGTCCCTGGCTTTTTGAATTGCGTGGGAACCGGGAGGTCTTGAAATATTAACAAAATGGCACAAAATAGTTAAGTCGCCACATTGATGATGCGTTGCCTTTGGGTACATAGTAAAGCATCTTAGGAGAAGGGAGCGCCGGTATAAGATACATTACTACAGATTTGGGCCGATTATGGACATGTAGTGTTGTGAAGGTCCTTTCAAAACTACCTAAAGCCAGGGGAAAAAAAGTGATGGATTTGAAGGAACGAAAAGGTTACTTGGGAAACGGAGGAAGTAAAGCTGCCAGAGGCACAATTTATTTTTATATCAAAAAGAAAATGCATGTCCAAGTAATCAGGGAAGAACAGGATGGCTTCGGAGTGCGGGGTTAGGGGCTGGGCGGCCGCCAAAGCCGCCAGATCCCCAGGTAAAGCCGCCAGATGCGCTGAAAATCAGAAGCTATCTGCCAGGGGCCAGACTGCTTGATTTTCGTTGTTGATATTGGTAATAATAACACGATCCCAGTGCCGTGAATCTCGCTTAAGCTGCTAATTAAATGGCACCAGATGCTCAATCACCACGATACTCATATCCCTTCAACTATTGCACGTTCGATTACCTTCCGCTGGGCCATCTGTCCAGTAGACCGTCCGGTTCGCCAACCTCCCCGGTCCAATATATTCCCACAGGTATACCGGTTCCCCCGCCCAATATTACCCAACATCATTAATCTATCCGACCGTGATGGTCTAGAGATGGGTAATCTAGATCATAACCTAGTACTTGGAAGTAACCTTTTAAACGAGATACTCGGGTAAGTCCAGGAGATTTAGTTTCACCAATGTTTCATCGCTTAGATTCACAAATTGCTTGGCGCAACCCTGGTCCAAGCCGCCAGATGCCCAGGCCGGGCCAGGGTTTGGTTTTGAAAAGCCGCTTTGCCACACTCCGGCCAGGCCGTCGGTAAAAAAGCCTGGGCTAGTCCGGCCGCAGCCAAAGCCGGCCGGACTGGCCTCTTGGGATCACTCAATGGGAAACTTCGGGGAGGACAGGAATTTATTAGAATCAGGAAGGGTATGGATGAAGTATCAAATATTATGAGTGGAATCGGGGTGGTATTGGGACGTGTTCTATAGAGAGACGAAACTGGATGTACTAGAGAGAAACTTGATTTCTTTGTGACGTCAACATCTTCAAACCGGGCAGCAGAGGGCCCTTTAAATACATGAACCAATTTCAACTCTGCCGGGAGTCTTCTGAGCAAAATCACACCATTTTATCATTTTATCACGCCATCAAATTTACCCATCTTCTCCAACAGACTTCACCGCTTCAATATGCAATCCGACCCCTCACTTCGCGTACCTCTCCGACTGCCTGACTCCAGTGAAACCTCCACTGAACCTCTAGCATGATCTACGTGACAGGATGATAGGTATGGTCTACCGTGAAGCATCGGTGATTAACAACATGAAAGACTTATGGCTGTCGAAGGGCTTACCTATAAAGGTGCCGTTCCAGCTACCTAAACCTTGTAGCCCGGTCAGGAGCAAAAACAAAGAACTGGGGGATCCGCAAGATATGATTGGAACACTTGAAGCCTCAGTGGGGGGAAGACTGAGCGCGGGAGGGGCTTAGAAATGTGGGTGCTGAACGGGGTGCGGCGGGATAACGGTACACCCGCCGACAACAGGGGATGGATATGACTGGCCCCTTAATGGCTCAATGGGATTGAGGGTTAGGGGTTGTAGAATGGTGAGTTTGATGTGGTATTATCGCTGCCCCGCCATTCCAATCTAGTAGTATATTCCTAATTTCCTCATGCTGGTAGTAGGCTGCCAGGGTGAGTGGTGTTTTACCATTAGCACAAGGAATGTTTGGGTCCATATCTTCTCGCTCCAATAGCAGCTTGACGACTCCACCACTCCCAGACATTGCAGCAAAGGTAAGTGGTGTGTGGCCATCATTGCCTCGGATGTTCGGGTCGACATCGGCCCGTTTTAAGAGTAATTTCACAATTCCCTCTTGTCTGTTCAAAGCTGCTAGAGCGAGGGGCGTTTGCCCATCGATAATCGGCAAGTTGGGGTCGAGATCACTCCGTTTCAGTAGTAACTCTGTAATTCTCTCATAATCATTGTACACGGCGAGGGAGAGAGGGGTTTGCCCATTATTGCATGCCAAGTTAGGATTGAGATCTTCTCGTCCCAACAGGAGCCGCACCACGTCCTCACGCCCACGTTCAGTAGCCACCGACAGTGGGCTTTGGCCATACCTATCTGGCATGTTGGGGTCGACGTCTTTACTTTCCAAGAATAATTTCACAATATCCCCCCGCCCTTCTATACTGACGAACCAGAGTAGCGTCCTGCCATCCCTGTTTTGTTTGTTAGGGTTTATATCTCTCCTTTGCAGGAGTAATCTCACGATTTCCACATGCCCGCTCTCGTAGGCATACCACAGTGGTCGCAGGCCAATTGCTGATAGTTTTTCAGGGTTAACGTCTTTCCTTTGAAGGAGTAGCCGCACAACTTCCGTATGCCCTCCTGATATAGCACACCAGAGTGGCGTCCAGCCATGATCACCACTCGTATCAGGGTCCACCTCTCTCCATTGTAGGAGTAACCCCACGATTCCTGTGTGTCCCATGCCACAGGCATACGCAAGTGGTGTTTCACCCATCCAGTCTTGGCTGTTAGGGTCGACATCTTTTCTTTCCAATAGGAGCTTAACAACCTCCTCGTGTCCTGCCTGTGCCGCCCAATGCAGTGGAGTTTGACTGCTCTGGTCGGCTAGGTTGGCCTTGACATTTCTTCTTTCTGGGGCCGGCGGCATCTGCAGTATTTCTTTGCTCTATTAGTCCTCTATTGGTCTTACAATGTATACAGTCTCTGTCACCCCCAATACCTTGGACTGCTTGAGGTATTATCTAGGTTCGGTATCTTTGTCTGTCCGTAACGTGTGATTGGATGATCGTAGTTGTTCTGGTGTAAGCCGTTTGAGGTGTCAGCTAGATAGGCTTCTCGGTTGTTGGGTTGGTGAGTGGTTTGGTTGTTGGTATGATATTTGGATCCTTCGTTTTAGAAAGTTAGAAAAGGGGGTTAGGTTGGTTGATCGGCCTGACTACCTTAACGGACGGGGAAATAGAGGTGTTATATATCCCCACCCCGCTGATGTTAAATAGTGCTCAGAGCATTCACCTCATTCTTGACCTCACAACAGGATGGATTTTTAAAGTTGAAAATGTTGAAAAAGATTAACTTGGGTTGCTGTTTCATCTAAGCTTCAAGCACCCAGAAATATTTAGCTTACAATCAATTTATGTTTCCTTACGATACAGTATTGTATATTCAAGTTGATACGGAGTTCAGGAGGTCCATGGCTACTACTGATCTCTATTTAACCAAACCCCATTGTGGAGAATTCTCTTCCCTTTGCGTTTGTTCGAAGGTTAGGGGACGGTAGCGAACAGGAGATGGTTTTGGAGTTTCGTATGTTTCACTAGATATGTTACCTGCTGTGAACCGCATATTACATGAATCTCAGCACAACATCTTCTATCTCTCTTATCCGATCATCTCTCCTCCATACCCATTGTGAGCAGCTCACGCTTAATACTACTGGCACGTGATTACATTAAAATATGCTGCCTAAAGCATCTGAAGATGATTGGCTAACACAGTAAAAGAACTAAATGCAACTTCACGTGTCAGTGGAGAATCATATTTTTTGCCTATGGAAAATCCTGATTGGGAGCGATGCATGAGATCATTTCTTGGTGTGATCGCGCGCCGGTTGTTTCCTCGTGGGTACATTGGGCGGCAGGGTGACCGATTCTTTTTATATATATGATACATTTTCAAATTTTAAAAGCACTACTAGTGGTAATCAAAGCTGGGGCTGCACACAAAATATGTCATAGCTTATTTTACTGTTACATGTATCTTAGGATTTGCGCATGCAAAAACAGTTAACTCATTCTTGTTAATCACCGGCGCTCCACGGAAGAAAGCCCTATACAGGTATCATGTAGAACTTGCGAGAAGATTAGCGTAGGGTTCATCGGAATCAGGTACTCGGTGCAGTATGCGAGGTGAGGGTGGGGTGGTATATGTTGTCGCTAGCAGTATCTGTATGGCGCAGTGGTAGACAATTGAAAGATATTTCACTCAGAACCTACACTCTTCGCTCGAACAATCTGTATATTTTCTCTCACGCATTCTCCCCTCTGGGGAGGGGGAAATTGGGCTGACTGTATACACATCGGATGCGGCCACCTAGGGTGTACCACAAAGCACACTAACAGCCAATGTGACAGTCACCTGTTGATTACAATGTCCCCAATCGGATATGACAGCCACCTATAAACCTTCTATCTACCACAGAGTAAAGTCCACGTCATCCTTCCAACACTCCCCCTGAAACTTGCCACTCTTAATCCTCTGAGGTTAGGCCTTGTTTCTCAACCAATTCAGCTTGCTTGACTTTGCCATAGATTTTCTTAAATCAATCCACTATCGTTTCAGTGGTCGGTACGTAGGTGATCGTAATAGTGCCGTCGCGAACCTGGTCCTTGATCCAATGAAATTTAACTCCTACTCTCTTGCTTAGAGTCCGATATTCGCCCATGTTTGCATTCCTGATATTTGCCTGATGGTTGCTGTAGCCAGGAGGTGACTCGCATTCTATAGGTAGATGACCTGTCTCATGGTGAGTGACTAGTAATGACTGGTGCAATTCATGATCAAGTTTGTGGATCCAAACTCCTTCATCAAGACTGGTTGCAGAAGCTATGTATTTGGCATCCGCTATGCTCTTGGCTGTTATTCCCTGTTTTTTCGACTGCTATGCAATGATTGATCCATACCGATCACGAATAACTATCGCAGTAGTTAACTTTATAGAGTTACGATCACCAGCGAAATGTGAATCTGGGTAAAGGGCGATGGTTCCCTAAGGGCTGTTGACTCTTTCTCTTATTCCCTAGTGCAACCAATATCCCACTGTCCTTGCCAGGTACCCTATCACACATCTAGCCATCATCATGTGCCTCTTATCCGGATCAAAGCCATATCTTTCCAACAATCCTACTGCATAGGAACTATCAGGCCGTATAGCAATGGCAGCGTAGTCGAGACTTCCTACAATCTCCTGATACTCGTTTTGATCCTCCTTAACCTCACCTGCACAATCGCCAAGCAGATTCTCTCCTTTCCCAGAACTCTTGCATCTTTACACACCTCTCTCATGCTTTTGTTATTTTTTTAACAAGGACATTCCTGGATCATGAGGTCAACTTACGCTTTTCACTCCATCCACCAGGAATCTGCCTAAAACCTGTAAGCTATATCCTGACTGGCTAAAGGTTATCACCTGCATCCTCATATTGCGGGTAACCTGCATACTGAGAAAATGTCCTATTGGGCCCATATCTCACACAGTGCAGGTACTTTGTAGTATTTTTCTAGTTGTCTCTACAGCACCTCTCTCTCGAATGAGTAAAATATCATCTATCCATACAGTGTGAACTAGCTTCCCCTGATAGTAGATACTGGCTTCCCATTCACTCTTCCTAAACCTACTTGTAACCAGTTCACTATCCAGCTTCCCATACCAGTGGAGTACGGATTGCCACAGACCGTAGAGACTCTTCACATTGTGAACGCATACCAGTTCCTGCCTGCCAGTATCTGCAGCTCTAGTGGTAACCTCGCGCACTACACCTCCTATAACCTTGAAACCTAATAGCAAATAAAGATATTGCTGCTCTTTGATTATCGGTTTCTAGGAAGATTACAACAACATCAAGCTCATGAATCTCATAGTCATGGGCAGTGGTGAATGATAACACTAGTCAAAGAGTACTAAGCAAAAACAATAGGACATATGTATGTGTGAAGTCTGTTCCTGATTTCTGTTTGAAGTATTGGGTAACTTATTCGGCCTCATATTGTCAGTGACTCCTATCTGAACAAAACTTTCTCTGCAATACTAATCGTGAGGTAATTGCTTTCCTGCCCATTGACATCTTGTCCACCATGACCCAGATCTTAAGTGTTTCCAGTTAGCAATTTCCTCCTCTATAGCCTTCATTCACATATCCTGTTCAGGTAATATAAGTGCCTCCACGTTATTCTGTGGACCGGCCTCAACCAATCCAAGAAAACTAGCTTCTATTTTCTTGAGTGATCTATGGGGTAGTACACTCACTCTGAATCACAATTACTCAGAGGTAGTAAAGAAATTTCTTTCCTTGGTATTCGCCTCTACCATCACTTCTAAGAGACTGAATCCTCTCGCCAGTAGTCTTCTCAGCCTCAGACTTAAACTTTAGAAAGCTTTTGACCATGTCCGACTTTTAGTACATAAAAGAGCCACAGGGGGATCCTCGTATACGAGCCGGACAGCTGACGTTGAGGACTCTGGACGTGTCATGACACAGAGTTTCAACTGGCCTGTATACATTACTGTTGTTTGCATTCCAGCACTTTGGTTACGGAGTGTTGTGGATGTAAGAATGGTTTGCAGGGCAAACCTACCCACACACCGTGATTATATCCTTCCTGTATTTCTGTCTCACTAAAGCCTCTACTAGAGGTTCTTTGCCAACAACTACCTCTTGCACGAACCTAATTGAATCATAGCTAATATGACCTAAACACTTATGCCAAAGCTCCTCATTCTCCTTCATTTGCTTTTATTTGGTCCCCTGTTCCAGATGATGACATGTTTCCTGCGGCTTGAACTTTCCTTCCGGCAATTGTTTGGCCAAGTATCGAGAAGGAAAAGGCGTTTTTTCATTATGGTATCTCCTATAAGAACTGAGTTCTGACACAGGTAACAGCCCATTCTAGGGTCAATGTTTACCTCTAGTCCACACTCCATTAATTGACCTAGTTATAGTAGATTTCGGCAGCCGGGAACATGAAGAACATTTTTGATAGCCATCTTTTAGCTGCTACTCTTTGGTAAAGCTACAGTAACATAGACAGCACGAATTTCCTCGCATAGGAGATTTCTTCTATCAGCGACATTGATAGTCCTTTCTCCCAGTTCATACGAACGATAGCCTTGCAAGCAGAATTGAACTCCAGAAATATAATTTGAGCAGCCACTGTCGATCTACTACTCCTTATCTAATGCTGCCTGACCTAGGGAGAGCACCTTATCCCTTTCATTGTTCCCATTTAAACCTCAAACTGTGCAAGCTGCCAGGATTCCATTTCCAGTTCTATTTCTCGTAGTCTACCCCTTACCTATATTTCTTTATCTCCTGCATGGTCCTACATTATGTAAGTACGAATTTCCTGCTCAAGCTCTTGACCAGTACTCCTTCATCTTATAATCCTTCTTACCACGATTGTAGCATATGATATTCATATCATATCATTCTGTTTGACTAGAGTAATTCCCTTTACTAGTATTGCTATTTCTAGGATTCTCATTATGAGAATCTGGTCTATTTACGGTGTGGCAATACATAACCTCTCCTCCAGATAGCTCTTCCCCATTCTTGCTTTCTGACTTGAGACAGCTGTCGTGCTTCACCATTTTGTCCATTTATTGCTCTGGTCTACTGAGATTTCTGTGGATATGGTGAAATGTTCTCAGTAACTCGTCGTCTATAAGCTAGGCTCGCAGGATGTTATATGTGGCCTCCATGTCACTAATCACTTAACCTCGACTATTACAAAGTGCAAGGTCACAAAGGCGAGATTTGAACATTGTATCAAATGTGATAACTGTTGAAAGGTGGGTGTAACAGGTACAGGGACTCAGTTATTGGTTTTGTTCTATGTTTTGTTTGACATATCGCTTTGATGCTTTGATTATTTTACCAAAGAGTATGGCTTGAACCTTTTGATTAGTTTCGTTCATGCCAGACATGAACAGATTTCTGTAATTAAAGACCACCTGATCCCACAATTCAAAAGACAGACTTTGACAGACAGTATTTCAATATACTTGGATAAACACTTACTGTTTTTTGTTCCTTAGTACACACTCGAAGCCTTTTTTAGTTGTCAGCTCTTGCCTCCTCTCTTGAAGAGCAGGCCACCTGTCAACTATCGCAACTATTACCGATAACATCATTAGCACCTTGTGAACACGTCAAAGTAGACAAACATTGATGATTGGATCATATTGATTCTATAGAAGTGTTCTACTCCAGAGCCCTTCTTAGCCTTTTTCAATACTGTGTACATCTTTTTTCAAGTCTCAATATTCACGTAGTTCTTTCGAAATTAGGGTTCTATATTGCTCAATAGCAAGGCCTTGGCCATAACATCTAACACGTTCCACCTCAGTTACCACTGTGTGAGTGAGTGTCACGAATGTGGCTTGGCGAGGAAAATGTTATCATGTGACACATGTTCATGAGTCACAGGTAGGTTATTGTTTCACAAATTTGACTCATTCGAGTTATATGATTTGTTATATGTGGGATTGGTGATGCTGTCGCACATGGCTCAAATATCAGTCATAGGAGGTACGCCTGACGGGTATGCCTTGCAAATGTGACTTCCAGGTATGACTTGTACATAAGATTCCTATTTCGCACATGGACTCGTTATGAGGTAGTGGGTTTTATGCATATGACTCAGTTGAGTCTTATGACTTGTTTATTGTGTTATGATTGGTTTATGAGCTTTTGCACATGACCTCACGGTGAGGTCATGGGCTTTGAGCATGTGACCATCTCGGTCACAAGACTAGTTTGTTATGATTTGGTTTCGCACATGTGACCACTTTGGGTCACATGATGACGGATAGGAAGAATACTATATATGGAGGCCGATGCTGCCGAGCAGGATAGATGCTTTAATCGTCGTTCTAAGTGCTTTTCCTCCTTCTGTTATCCTGTATTGGATGTGAAGGGTTGGTGTCAATCCCATCAGAGCCCTTGATTTCTTTCTCATGATAGGCTTCAAGTCTATAACTTCGAACGCCTTTCACGGACATCGTTGTTATACCTCCTCCAATGTTTGCTGGAAGTCCTTTGATCCTTCTACTTATTCTTTCAGTTGTTGACTACGGTCGGCTCCTGACGGTAGTAATAGCTAAGCGAGCCTCCGCTCCCTCTGCCATGTCCACTTTACGTTCGTCTTTGGTTCTGTCTCGTGCAGTCGCGAAGAACTTCGGCATCCCATATCCATACTTTCTCCCCGAGTTCATCATGTAGAGCAAGAGTTATCTGCCATGAGGGCTGCCCTCAAGAGTGAATGTGCTATCAATCACGCTTATCTCATGATATTGGTGGCTGAGGTTCCAACAGTTATCCCCTCTTCACCTCTCCCCTCAATCGCTTCAGTTACTATGGTAGTCGCGGTTGGAGAGGTTGGACTAGACCCTGAGTGTTCTCAGTGTCCAGCAGAGAAGCTCCCGGGGGAGAATGTTACGGGGCCGGTTATCCAAGCCCTTGCTGCAGCCGCGGTTGTTGTTGGTGGTATGGATGGACAGGTTCCTGATTTGTTGGGGCCGGTTGCGGCGCTTGCTCCAGGGTTGGGTGCGGGGGATCCTGGTGTGGTGACACCAGCCACTGTGGTATAACCCCCTTTGGGGGGGCAGGTACCAGAGTCCTCTGTGGCTGAGCGTGTGGCTGGTCAGGGTAGCGCTTCTGGTAGCATCCCTCCAGTATCGGTGGTTGCTGATGAGGGTCGCCTGTTTACTCCAGTTACTAGACCTGCACCTGGGAGTGAGAAGAGGAAGAAAAACAAGCGCAGGGTCAAACAAGATCGGACCTCACCTGTGTCACTTGTCTCAGACTCGGAAGGGTCATTATCTTTGCCAGTTTGCTACAGCAAACAGGCTGCTACAAAGTCCGTGGCGGGTTCTCCACCTGAGGAGCGCGCAGAGGAGATAGAGGAAAACTTGAATAAGTAGTCTTGTTTGGTCAAGTTCCGGCGGCTTGGGCACTGTCTCATTCTAGCTGCTTCTGTGGAGGTGTTTGGGCTGGGCTGCCAGTGCATTGTACCCCAATTCTCTGTGATGGTTCGTACCCCCACGGCTCGGGAGCCATTCGCCCTGTAAGTCAGCCTACCCTCGGGTCTACGCACTTGGGGGTTGGGTGTTTGATTTGTTTGGGAGTGGGAACCGGTGCCGGGTTGGTTGGTGGGTGGCCCATGAACATTGAGTGGGGGTCCTCTGCTATGTTTCTACTGTGGTGGAGGTTCTTGCAGGGTCACATTCAGGTGGCGGTAGTGGAACCTTTATATTTTGTACCAGTAACTTGTTTGATGGGTAGGCTTGGATAAGTAGGACTTTTTTTTTAACCTTGATGGCTTTGTATTTATTGTTCGTGGTAGGGCATGGCATGAGCACGTTTGAGGTACAGGGTAGCAGGTTTAGTTAGTTTGTAGTTAGTAGTATCCAGAATGTGACAACCTGGGGGCCAGGCCCTGAGGCTAGTTGTATACCAGTGTTGGTTGTATGAGTTTAAATAAAAATAGATTAAATCAAAGTACTTTTCCTCCTTCTTTTACCTGGTGTCGGATGTGAAGGTTCAGTGTCGATCTAATAAGAGCCCTTGATTTCTATCTAGCGATAGGCTACAAGTCTTTAGCTTCGAACACCTTGTAGGAGCTTCCTTATTATACTTCCTCCTATGTTTGTTGGAAGTCCTTTCTTCCTTCTACTTATCCTTTCGGTGGTTCACTACAGTCGCCTTCTCACAGTCGTAATGGCTAAGCGAGCTTCCAGATACTCTGCCAAGTCTACCCTACATTCCTCCGTGGTTCTGTCCCATTCCGTTATAAAGAACCTTGCCCAAGAGGCAGAGGTCTCTCCCTTTCGGCATCATATCTCCACTATTTCTTTGCGCTTTCATCGGGCTAAGACAGAGATATCTCTCTTGTAGGCTACCTTGGCCTCTGAGTGCGATATAGTATGGTGTTTGGTCATGATTCTGGTGGCTGAAGCTCCTAAGATTATCCTCGCTTTGCCTGTCCCCACAATCACTGCAGTTACTACAGTGGGGTCGGTTGAGTGGCGTGCGCAGGACCCTGTGAGTTCTCCTAGTCCAGCGGACGAGCTTCCTCATGGGAATGTTGTGCCGCCAGTTATCCCAGCCCCTCCTGCAGCTTTGGTTGTAGATGGTATCGGTAGACAGGTTCCTGATTCGTCAGGTCCGGTTGAGGCACTGGCTCCTGGTTTGGGTAAGGTGGATTCTGGTACAATAGCAAGAGTTGCGGTGGTATCACCCCCTTGGTGGGGGGAGGTACTTGAGGCCTCTGTGGCTGAGCCTGTGGCTTGTGGGGGTAATGCCTTTCGTGGTGTCCTACCTGTGGCTGCAGGTCATGATGAGGATGGCCAGTCTACTCCTGTTACTAGACTTGCACCTGCAGGTGGGAAGAGGAAGAGAAACAAGAAGCACGGGGTCAAACAAGATCAGACCTCACCTGTTTTGCTTGTCCCTGACTCGGAAGGGTCCTCGCCTTTGCCGGTACACTACTGCAAACCTGCTATTTCGAAATCGCCTGCTTGTTCGCCGCCTGCGGAGCGAGCTGAGAAGTCGTAGGAGCAGTTGAATACCTGAGCATGTTCGGTGAAGTGCCGATAGCTTGGGGACTCTATCGTGCTCGCTGCTTTAGTCGAAGCTCTTGAGCTGCTTTACCAGTACAGTACCCTCCTGATTCTCTACAGCGGTTTGTACCCCCCAGGCTAGAGAGTCCTTACTCTGTAAGTCAGCATTCCCTCAAGTCTATGCGCTTGGGTATTGGGTGTTACATTTGTATGGGAATGGGGATAGGTTCCAGGGTGGTCAGCGCAGTGTCACGAGATCATTGAGTGGGGGTACTCCAGCGGATTTCTACTGTGGAGGAGGATATCGTGAGGTCACATTTAGGTGATGGTAGTGGAACTTTTTATTTTGTATGCGTAATTTGGCTGATGGGTAGGCTGGGCTTAGGAGGATTTTTATTTACCATTGATTGCTTTGTATCTAGTGTTCGTGTTGGAGCATGGCGTGGGCATGTTTGAGGTACGGGGTTGGAGGTTTAGTTGGTTTGTAGTTAGTGGTATCAGGGATGCAACAACCTGGGTCCCAGCCCGGAGGCTGGTCGTACGCCAGTATTGGTGGTACGAGTTTAAATAAAATGAGATTGAATTCTAAGAATCTTTCCTACTTATTACTTTAACGAAAAAAAATACCTTTATGATCTATATCTTTATTGCAACATTAACGTTATACTAAGGAACGTTCTTCAAGGAGAAGAGTTAGAGAAAGCTTACGATAGGCGTTCCTGATAGAAGACAAGGTTCTTGTACTATCGGTAACATAGGCACAAGCCTAGTGCTATCAGAAGACCTACGAAAGAAACTGAAGAAGAAGGGAAGTATCGTTCCCCATCTCCAAGAACGAACTATCCAAGGCAGGATTGTTACATTACAAAGCTTCACTTAGAGCTATGCCAAACAATACAAGATAGCATCCTTCAACCCTGATCATGAAGGTTATATCGATATCGATCATCTAAATCATAACTTAGGAGCATTTAGCGATGCCCTAGATTACGTTTCAGCAGAACACTCAAGGTCAACAAGCCCAGTAACCTCAGAGAAAGAACCACCAGTCCATAGCTCTACAGCAGGAACTCCACCACCTGAGAGAATATTGGGATCAGCAGTACCTGTACGACCGGCCCTGGCCACTCTGGTACCAGGCAATAGGATAATGGGAATGACTGAGAATCAGTTTCAGGTATTTCTAGCAGCAATACGACACACAGGACAAGGAAATATCCAGCTACCAAAAGCCAAAAACCTGACAAGTATGAAGGAGCTGAAGATAAGCTACGAGTAATTCTGGCACGTTGTGAATAGTCTTTTGCCGTGAAGGGATATGAAGAACACTACTATGAGATCAAGATTCCTTAGGTGGAATCTCTACCACTAAGAGGACTCAGTGGACAATGGATCCTGCCCTTCCAAGATAAAAGAATGAAGAGGAAAACGGTCCCATACAAGGAATTCAAGGCGACACTCTTTGGGCAATTCAGCGATCCCATCACTAAGCAGACACCACAACGAAAGCTGGACAAACTCAAACAATGTAAACAGACCTTCTCGGCATACTGGAACAAATGCCGACTATTAGAATATGAGGCAGAGTTTGATGATACTACTCTCAATATCATCCTCTTAAGAAACTGTCTTGAGAGACTGCACGAAGCATGGGGAATCTCAGACTCACACTACACAATAGCAGAACAACCTTTTTTACAAGATGGGCGATCGATAAGGAGAGTAAACTAAACATGGTTCAAAATAACTCGGAAAATACTGTAGCACACAGGGTGGTCCAATCATCCAGAAATGTTGATGGAGCCTTCTAACCACTGGCCGCTTGAGGCGAAAGCTGAGTATTACTACCAGGAGAGCCAACGGGATTGGACAAATCAATTGCAGGGCCTGCTCTGAACCTGTCGAAGGAAGAATACACTAGAGGAATGAATAGAAAACAGTGCTAGGGGTGCAAAAAAGCAGGACATAGGATACGAGAATGCTCAAGCTGACTAGGGAGTAGATACCAAGAGAGCAGGGCTGCTGGAAACAATAGCTTCCAAATGTAAAAGAGAAGCAACATTCGCGAAATGATCACAGATGATTTACCTGTGGAAATCGACAAGGGTGACCAGTAAATGGTGGTCTAGGAGGCCTAAGATGTGGACCTGGATAACCTATCAAGTTACCAAACTACTACACGGCACTACACACAGGAAGAGGAGAAGAAGACAGAGATCATGTGATGATCAAGATTAAGATACACCATTGAAAAGATGAAGAAACAACTGATGGAGTAACTCCATCGTGGTATGTTAGGTTAGGATGCACTTGTGAGTGTGAGCAGGGCTATTGACCAGACCGCACGATAGTAACTGGTATTGTGTGAACCCAGCAGCGGGTCATCACAAAACTGTATATAGTCTGAGCTATGACGCTTTCACGTCTTATAGGAACACACACTTACACTCTTCAGTGAACACTTGTCATATATATGGAATATCAAACATATCTCCATTTTCCTATCAGCAAGTGACCAGTCTTTCTCGTGACGGCATTTTGACCAATAGCTATGATAATGCGGTACATGTACAACGGCATATTTCCCTACACAGTACCAGACTTCTATTAGGTTATGAGCTCAGCCTAATCCATTGGGATTGTAATCTGGTAACAGGTGAAAGTTTTTCCGCACACAGGCAATAGAAAAAAAAAGGAAAAATTATCTTCTGTTTTTTTTTTTTTTGTTCACGATTTTTCCAGTATCATCTATTACCACAATATGCTGTCCTATGTACACTTCTGTTTCTACCTCTGAGAAGTAGCACCATCGGTAGTAGGAGAAAAGATTAATGCACAACATGGTTCATCATTATTGGTCGGCATCAACTTCGCGAAGCTAGACGGAACCAATAACAGGTTGTGGGCAATGAGAGTGACGGATTATCTCCAGCGAGAGGCACTTGGGAACCTAGTAAATGTTTGTGAGGTACTACTGGAGAAACCAGAACGAAAAGAAAACTGAAAGGAGAAAAGGTGTCAAGGAGCACGAAAAGCAATAGGAGAAGTGGGAGAAGCAAGAACTTCAGATGCAAAAAGCAAGTAGTACTCTGCAGATGGCAATGAGTGACGCTATCGCTATTCGGTACTAGGATATGACGGGATCGACTACGGCCTCTAATATCTAGCTTGATGCATACACGAATTATCAGACAACAACAAGCTACGACTCGAATCATCTACAACGAGATCTATACAAAGCGACTCTTGAGGAATTGGGTTCCGTACTTGAGTACATTAACTACAACAAAGAATTCAGAGACAAGCTTGTAATATGTGGACAGACACCGTTGTATACACACTTAATTTTTCACAGCTGGGAAGGTCTACCAAAAGCCTCTGAGTAGAAAACATGGGTAATGTTAACCAAGATGGCACTTCCGGATCAAACTTTTCTTGCTGGATTTAAAAAGGTAAAAGAGCTACTACCAGCCTATGAGGCAGAGCTTCGCGGAGAAAGGTCCCTGCTTCTCGACCAAGCGCTCTTTACAAGGATTAAGAGGAGAGACGTAAAACGTCAGGAAAGTGCAAATCCAACTACCTATCCGACTGCGAGAGTCAAAGGGAAAAGTAAGTTGTATAATACCTTTAGTTGTTCATGTCATGGCTGTGGCAAGAAGGGGTATAAGAAAGCTGAACGCTGGCAGCAGAACAACAAAATCACACCCAGGGTAGGAAGGAGAAATAAAAGTAAAATGAGACTATCACTACCCCAACGAAGACTGAATTTTGGAGAAACCAACAATCGTGTTTTACTGAGTAAAGAGAGGGCAGCCATAGCTGCTAAACATTGAACAAAAGCCTTAAGAGAGAGAGAGAGAGACTTACGCACAAGAGGAAGTAGACCGCAGATATACAGTCGAAAGGGTACTGGGAAAAGTAGGAACAACAGATGAAATGGAATGGGTAGTCGATTCTGGATGTACAAACCACATGATAGGAGACCGTAATGCTTTCGTTAAGGAGCCCTATCTTTCGCTACCAGTAAACCGATACCAAATTGTGACAGCAATGGGGCAGCTGGTTTCCGCCGCTGGTATTGGCACAATTCAAACATATACTTGGACGCCTGGGGCTGATCGTCAATGGTTGTTCTTAACCGTGGTGCTTCATATAACAGGACCGACAGAGGCTGGATTGATATCAGTCATTCAGTTAACTAGAAAAGGCATTATGATGGCGTTTACAAATGACGCGGCAGAGCTTTACCAGGATGGAATTTTAATAGCCATTGCTGGGAAATGGAACAAACTCTATAAACTAGTTCAGAGCGGTAAATATCTGGATTTCGGTCTACTCATTTTAAAGAAAGATGACACAAAGACAGCGATCTAGCATCATAGACTTGGAAACCTATACCTGCCAGCTGTACTAAAGATGAGTAACAGAGAGGTGGTAAGTGGCATGCCTTGCCTGTAGGTGAATAATGCAGAAAATCGCTACACCGCATGCATTACGGGGAAGATGACCTGTATACCGTTTAGAGCGACAACCTACCGAACCAAAACGCCTCTAGAACTAGTCCATTCAGACCTATGTGGACCGATGCAGAGTCTGTCCCTGAGGGGGCGTCGACATTGTATACTCTTCATTGATGATTTTACGAAGAACATATCAGTGTATTTTCTCAAGTCAAAGAATAAGGCAGTGGGTCATTTTCAGAACCACAAAATGGCTGTAGAAAGGTTTTTAAGTCACAAGGACAAGGATTATAAGGTAAAAGCTATCTGAACTGATGGAGGAGGAGAGTACTCCAGTGGTGAGTTCCAGCGGAGGTTGAAGCATGTTGGCATTGAATGGCAGCTTATGGTACCCTACACTCCACAGGAGTATGGAGTCTCCAAAAACAGCAATAGAGTTCTGGTGAAGAGAGGTAATGCATTGATACAGCACGCTGGAGCACCAAAGAACTATTGGGCTGACGCACTTCAGGTTACTGTCTATCTGAAAAACATGTCAATAGCAAAACGGACGCAGGGAGTTAATGCCACACCACATCAGTTATGGTTTGGAAGAAAACCCGACATCGGGCACCTGAGGGTGTGGGGATGTATGGCATACAGTTTCATTCATCCAGCCAAGCGGGCCGATACGATATGGGATCCTAGTGCGGAAAAGATGGTTTTTGTACACTATATACAAACAACCAAAAATACCAGCTCTCCAACCCAGCAACAAAACACATTGTAATCTCACGTAATATGATTTTCCATGGGGATACGTCATATTTCCAACAGTCAGATCAGAAGATCTTTCTACCTTTTGAGAAGCTGAATGAACCAGATATACCCCCACCAACTGTAGCCATTGGTGAAGCCCCCAAGGATAGAAGAACTCGACCGTTACTAGCAGTACCTCCATTACCACGACATCTGTGGAGACCAGTCTCCGGAACACCAGAATCCCTGAAAAGAAAGCACGGATGCAGAAATGGAAAGACAATGATCAGCGGGGTGACAGTAGTGGTACCGTTAGGAGAAGACTGATTGACACAGAGCATGTAACGAATCTTGGTCCATTTTGGGATATGGCCAAAGAGGACGAAGAGAGAGCACTCGAAGCCCGCAGTATTAGAGGTAGCAGGAGTAGAAGCAGGCAGAGCAACAGAAGCAGCAGATTAGATAGCGACGGACCAGAGGAAGACAGTGTTAACTCCAGAATTGACTACACCCTCAGGGTGATCAATGGACCATGATCAATCATGGTGGCATTGAACAGTGCATACAGGAGAGAGTAGGTTAAGGCTATCAATTCAGAATTGGATTCACTCGAGATGCATGACACATGGACAGTTGTATCAGATAAGTATAAACCTAGGAATCTACGCACCATATCATCATGCATGGTTCTACAATAGAAGTTAGGAGACGATAGATGTGTTGCATGGTTCAAAGCACGCTTGGTTGTGTACGGTTTCCGACAATGTCCCGGTGGCGACTTCATTGAAACCTTTAGCCCCACAATCTCATTTCCTGCAATTCGAATGGGCTTATCAGAGGCTACCTCAGAGGACAAAGAAATAGTACAGCTAGACATCATTACGTCTTTTCTTGAAAGTAGATTACAGGAGAAGATCTACCTCCAGCTATCAAAGGAGCTTGGTATATCGTCCTGGGAGAAGATAGTACTACTGGAAGTGTACGACAATGATAAGAGTGGGATATGAACAACTAATATCGTAGGTGAATTGAAGAAAGGTCTCTATGAGCTACGGCAAGCTGGTTGCAATTGGTACAACATACTCGAATCGCATCTGAAGAAAGAACTGGGAATGGAAAGTTCTAATTATGAAGCCGGAATTTATAGGCATGGATCGGGAGCGACTATCATTGTTTCGGTGGAAGACATGTTACTTATTGGTAGTAAATCGGAGATCACATGGATGAAGTCAGCAATAAGCAAGTAGTTTAAGATAAAAGATCTCGGAAATGTTAAGTCTTTCTTAAGCGTGCTAGTAGAACGAGACCCAGGCAAGAGGAAGGTCTACCTCATCCAGAGCGCATACATCGAAGATTTTCTCACCTGGTTCAAGATGGAGAACTGCAACGGATGTCCACCACAAATGAGCCCTAAGAGCAAGCTATGTAATAGGTTAGATGAAGATGAAGCCACCAAGAAGAGTCGATAGCAGGAGGCAGTCGGCTGTTTTCTCTATGCTACTATTACCACAGGACCCGATATCACCTATATGAGTGGAATGGTCAGGAGAATTTCGGCTAATCTATCTACATCACACTGAGCAGCAGTCAAAAGGATTCCACGTTATCTATAGAGCATGCAGGAAGTACGTCTACGACTTGGAAGAGAAGGCAATGGTGACATTGGGTGAGTAAGTGGAAGTTCAGGGAATGCAGCAATTGTCATTTACGCAGACGCAGACTTCGCTGGAGATGATGACGGTATGCGGTCTGCAAGCGTTTTTGTCTTTCTCGATCAGTATGGAACTGTCATTCATTGGAGGAGTCAAAGACAAAAGATAGTAGCCAAATCAACTGCGGATACAGAGTTTAATGCCACGGCATTTCCAGTAGAAAAAGCCATTTAGCTGTGAAAGCTATAGGAGGAGCTTTACGGAGGAGGAAATAAGAGTGAAGAAGATGAAGAAAGAAGACCTCTAGTTTCAGTGTTTAATGACAATCAGGCATGTATAGCGAGTTTGATGAATGGACAGTTTAAGCCTTCAACCTGGCATGTGGGTGTGAAGTACTTCTGGTTGCGCGAGTTGGTCAGAGATGGAGATGTGGATATCTGTTATGTTAGGACTGATGCCATGATAGCGGATGTACTCACCAAGGGATTGGAACAAGTAAAGCACTAGAATTTCCTTAATATGTTATCAGTATCTATATAATCTGGTTGCGGGATAGGAATGTTTGGTTTTATTGTTATTTTTTATTTTTTTCTTGTTTAAAAAAGGGTTTTTTCTTTTGTTTTACTATAGATAGAGATAGATCTCTGTGGAGGAATGATGGGATTAGGGAGAGTGATGGAGTAACCCCATCGTGGTAAGTTAGGTGAGGGTACACTTGTGAGTGTGAGCAGAGCTATTGACCAGACCGCACGATAGTGACTGGTATTGTATGAACCTACACGCGGGTTATTACAAAACTGTATATAGTATGAGCTAAAAGGCTTTCACACCTTATGGGAACACATACTTACACTCTTCAAGGAACAGTTGACATATATATCAAATATCGCACAAATCTCCGTTTTCCTATCAGGAACTGACTGGTCTTTCTCGTAATGGCAGTTTTAATAGTTGTGATATTACGGCACCTGTATAACGGCATATTTCTCTGGGCAGTACCAGACTTCCATTAATAATAATATATGTAATGCTCGACTCAGTAGCTTCCTAAGATTTCATTGACACTGAAATATGCAACAAATACGGCCTTCAGACCAAAAAAGCGAAGAAAGCGAAACAAGTCTACCTAGTGGATGGAAAGCCAATCACGATGGGTCATATAACCCAAATGGAGAGAGTACCTATCGACATTGATAGTCATAGGAAAATGCCTACATTTCAGGTAGATTATCTCAAGAACTATAAGATAGTCCTTGGTATGCCATTGTTGCGAAAGCATAATCCCACAATCGACTAGAACGAGAATAAGATACCCTTTACAAACGAACTATGTGTGACATGAGGTCTTAACAGTTCGCCTGGTGTCTACGAGACACCTGTATGAGAAGTGGAAGATGAAACTTTGCATACAAAGTTCGCCCACATATAGTAAGATAAGAGAGTCCTGATAGAAAAACTGGACCAAGAGGCAAAGGTGCCTACCAAGGGTTCCAACGGGTCAGCAGGATACGACCTGTATGCCAACAAAGGAATCAAGATACCAGCCAATGGGCAGGCAATAATAGCTACAGGAATAGCCATCCAACTACCAAAAGGCACCTATGGACAGATAGCACTCCGCAGTGGTCTAGTAGTCAAACATCAACTGGTGACCATGGCAGGGGTTATCAACGTCGACTACAGGTGAAATCAAAGTGGTCCTGGCCAATCTGGCTCAAGAGTATTATGAAGTCCAAAATTGCGATCGAATCACAGAGTTGATTATTGAAACAATCAACAAAGAGGATCTGCGCAAAGTAGATCAACTAGAAGAAACCAGAAGAGGAGACAAGGGATTTGGAAGCAAGGACCAAAACCAGCACGATACAAGAAAAAGAATCAAGATCAAAGAGATTACAGCAGAAGTCTTTGGATGGTAATATTGAAGAGGAGATATAACAAGAAGTCTTAAATGGACAGACAAAGACAAAAAATCTGGCCAGGTGAAAGTGAAGATCAGCACGAAACTAGCAATTCAAGACAAGAAATACCGAAGTAAAAAGTGACGGAAAGAATTGATTCCAACGGAATATCATCAATTCATGAACCTCTTCCAAGAAGAGGAAGCTATAGAGCTACTCACTTGAAGACCTGAAATCGATCATGAAATTCGGCTAGATAAAGATGCGAAAACGGGAAAAACAAAGGAGATTTCCTACCAGAGGTTATACCTACTAGGAGAAGCGGAGCTTGAAGAATTCAGGAAGTACATAGAGCAAAACATAAAGGGAGGATGGATCAGAGAGTCCTTCATATCAGGAGGATCCCCAATACTATTTGTCAAAAGAAAAGATGGAAAATGGAGACTGTGAGTGGACTACAGAGCCCTCAATTTGATTACCAAGAAAGATCGATATCCAGTACCCTTAATTTGAGAGGTACTGGATAGACTACAGTCAGCAAAATACTTCACTAAACTCGATATCAAGAATGTATAGTACAATATATGCATTAATGCAGGAGACAAATGGAAAACTACACTTCCCTTGGGATCTGGGATGTTCTAATACTTGGTTATGCCTTTCGGTCTAACTAATGCACCGGCCTCATTCCAAAGATGGCTCAACAAGGTACTCAACAAGTAGCTCAATATATGTTGCATTGTATACTTAGATAATGGACTCATCTGCACGGAAACCAGGCAGCAACATCAGAAGGATGTCAGCAACATTATGGCCACAATAAAAGGATCCGAAATGAAGACCAAACTAACGAAATGTGAATTCCATGAAGAAGAAACCTAATACTATGGAATTATCATCAAGCGGAGTGAGTTTAAATTTGACCCACTTAAAATAGCAGCCCAATGGGATTGCGCCAAACCAAACATCGAGACCAATGTTCAATGCTTTATGGGATTCTGAAACTTCTATCAAAGATTCATAGAGAGATTTAGTCGTCTTGTAAAGCCAATCTATATCCTCACTTCGAAAGTCAAGTAATGGGAATGGGGAGAGACTGAACAGAACGTATATGTTGCAATACGAACTAATCTAAACACGACATCCGACTGGTTTGTTTTGACTCAAACAGAAGAACAATCATTGAAACTGATACCTCATAATATGTGTACTCAGGCATACTACCGCAAGAATGCGAAGACGGAAAATGGAGTCAAGTATCATACGGATCCAAGACAATGACTCCCACAGTGTGCAACTATAATGTTGCGAACAAAGAACTATTAGCGATAGTTCAAGCGTTAACGGAATAGAGGAGATACGTTCTGAACAAATACTATCCAGTCTGTGTGCTAACAGACCATAAGAATCTGGTCCCTTTCATGACTACGAAAGAACTGAACGACCGCCAGATAAAGTGGATGGAATACCATAGCAAATACAATTTCAAAATCGAATACTGACTAGGCAAAGAGAGCCCAAAGCCAGATGCTCTTACAAGGATTGCAAGCGACAAACCACAAACAAAAGACAATGAAAGGATCTAAACAAAAACAGGAACACTATTACCGAAAACCTACTTTGAGATAATGGCGGTTATCCAATTCACATCAAGGGAGGAAAGGGAAATTGAGAAGGCAAGCGAAAGAGACAAAATAATTCTGGCAATAAGAGAAGCATTGAAGCAAGAAAAAAAGGAGCTGAAAGGAATTGTTCTAGGTTTATACTAATGGGAGGATGGAAACATGTGGTACAACAGAATACAATAGATGCTGGAAAAAGAAGAGATAATGAAAGACATCATATGACAACACCATGATATCCGAACGGCAGGACACGGAGAAATAGCTATAACAACAGAATTCATCCTGAGGTCATTCTATTGGCCAGGACTATGCAAAGATGTCAAACAATATGTCAAAAACTGCAACATATACCAAAGGATGAAAACAGCTAAACATGTATCACATGAATAAGTGAAAGCGAATGAAGTTCCCGAACAACTATGGGAAACAATTAATATTTATTTCATCATGGACCAACCAGCATCAGAAAATTGCAATAGCATGCTGGTCGTAGTAGATTATCTGACCAAAATGAGTCCTTTCATTCCCGTTAGAAAAGATATCGACACCAGTGATTTTATACAAACATTCTTCTGAGAGGTCTTCCCACTTTACGTCCTCCCCAAGAATATCATTAAGGACTGAGGAACTCTATTCACATGAGTACCATGGAAGAAAGTAACCCGTTAAATGGGGGTAGTAAACAGGCTGTATACAGCATTTCACCCACAAACAGATGAATAAATAGAATGGTTAAAGATGAGACTCGAAGAATATTTATGAGGCTACGTCAATTGCCAACAAGATGATTGGTACAAACTGCTATCAGTGGCCAAATTCACATGTAACTATGGAAAGCAAGAAACGATCGTCATGATACCCTTCTTCACGAATTAAGGATAACATTCCAAGCAGCAGACCATATATCATATGATTAGTGGTATAATACCAGACAAAACAGATATGGTTAAACTTATATAACACATTACAATAGGAAATAGGTCAAGCACAAAAGTGGCAAAAAGAATAATACAATAAGTAGGGAAGACCAGATCACGACATTCAGCCCGGAGATATGGTATGGCTAATACTACACAATATCCATATGACGTGACCATTAAAGAAATTGGACTACAAGAAAATCAGACCATTTAGGATACGGGAAAGGGTAGGCAGCGGAGCTTATAAACTCGACCTTCCAACCTCGATGCGAATACGCAACAAATTCCACATCTCACTAATCGAATTACACAAGAAAAACAGGTTTTCCTCATAAACAATTATTCCCCCTCCTCTGATCCTATTGGATGGAGACCTTGAATACGGACTAGACGAAATGGTTGATTCGCGCTACCTCTACAGTCACCAAGAATACCGAGTCAAGTGGACAGAATATTCGCCAGAATAAGATAAAACTTAGCACTATGCACAAAACTTCAAACATACATAAGATGCCCTCTCAACCTTCCACTAGCGATACACAGGCAAGCCTGGCCCAGGTGAAAATCACATTCAACAAGACACAGGCGAGGGAATGTCTCCCGTACTATTGCAACCTCACGAGGGCTGGGGCCATAGCCCTTACCAAACTACACGAACCAGCCTTGCGTAATAATTTATGGTGCCGACTGACACTGATCTCACATAAATGGAAAGTCAAGCACAACATAACGCCATGTCATGGACGGTATGCTATGATGATAGATGTTCTACACACTATTAGGACAAGTATATCTAGGAATGGTTCATAAGAGAATACAAAAGGTTAGGTCCACGCCTGGACCATACTCTGAAGCACTGGATGGGTGCTTCAACAACAGGTGCAAGAGGCACAGGATGAAGAAAATCACTGTGGCATACTAGCCGCAAAAGAATGGGGAAAAATAAGGAGTTAGACAGAAAGGATGCCACGATATAGAATAGGGCTAGGGCATCGAGGATGAGGCCTGGGGAGGAGGAAGTCCAAAGTTCATCTATGAAACCGGAGCCAGATACCAGAAGCCTTCACAGGCAAATCCGAGGACATCTGGAACAACTTGGTCAGGGTGAAGTTAGAATTTCGGCAAAGGATAAAAGAATTGTGGAGCTGAGGCAGCTGAACGATCCCCCGCTGTGCATGATTGAGATGGCAAACCCCACCTTGGAAATGGTGAGGATAAGATGGTGGGAAGCAGATGACGAGCTCAGTAGGTTCCGGTAGTCTATGTGTTCGGCGTGACTAAAACTATTAAAATGTAGTGATAAAGCGTGATGGGACTCAGGCTTAGGGGCAGAGGAGCTAATGCCATGAATGTGGCTTGGCGAGGAACGGCTTTTCATGTGACATATCGTTGTGAGTCACATGTATGTTATTGTTTCACACATATGACTCATTCGATTTATATGATTTGTTATGTGAGTGCTTTGTAATGCTTTCGCAAATGGCTCAAATATAAGTCATGGGACATGTGCCAGACTAGTGTGCCTTGCTGGTATTCCTTGGTTGTATGATCTATCTTTCGCACATGACCTTGTTATGAGGTTGTAGGTTGCAGGTATATGACTCAGTCGAGTCATATGACTTGTTTATTGTGTTATGATTGGCTTATGTGTTTTTGCACATGGCCTCGCTATGATGTCATCAGTTTTGAGCATGTGACCATCTTGGTCACAGGACTAGTTTGTTATGATTTTATTTCGCACATGTGACCGCTTTGGGCCACATGACTAAAGGCAGGAAGAACACTATATAAGGAGGCCGATGCACTCCAGCAGGATAGGTTCTTCACACTGTGTTCTAAGTACTTTTCCTCCTTCTTGCACCCCGTATCGGCAGTGAAGGTTTGGTGTCCATCCAAGCAGAGACCTTGATTTCTATCTCACAATAGGCTTCAAGTCTTTAACTTCGAACACCTTTCGTGGGGATTTTTGTTATTCCTTCTTTTACATTTGCTGGAAGTCCTTTCATCCTGCTACTTATCCTTACCGTTGTTCCCTACAATCGCCTCCTCCTGGTCACATTGCCTAAGCGAGCTTCAGCCTCCTCCATCATGTCCGCTCTACCTTCGTCGGTGGTTCAGTCTCGTGTATTCGTAAGGAACTTCACCCTAGAGGCTGATGTTTCTCGCATTCTGCATCTCATTTCCATCCTTTCTGAGCGATTTCCTCGTGCTAAGAAAGAGATATGTACCTTGTCAGCTGCCCTGGCCTCGGAACGCGATACAGTTCATGGTTTGGTTACAGTTCTGGTGGCTGACGCTCCTACAGTCAGCCCATCTTCGCCAGTTCCCTCAGTCGCTTCGCTTACTATAGTGGTACGGGTTGAGGGTGGTGTGTTAGACACTGAGAGTTCTCCGTTTCCAGCGAAGGAGCTCGCTTTTGGGAATATTGCGCCGCTGGTTATCCCGGCCCCTCCCGCAGCTTGAGTTGTGGATGGTGATATGGGCGGCGCGGTTGCTAATTTGTCAGGTCTGCTGGAGGTGCTGGCTCCTGGTGTGGGTAGAGTAGATCCTGGTGTGGCGGCATTAATTACAGTTGTATCACATCCTTTGGGGGGGAAGGTGTCTGGGTTCTCTGTGGCTGAGCCCATGGCTCGTCAGGGTAACCCCTTTAGTGGCGTCACCCCTGTGGTGATGGGTGGTAATAAGAGTGGCCCATCTACTTCTGTTGATAGACCTGTACGCGGGGGTGGCAAGAGGAAGAGAAATAAGAAGTGTGGGGTCAAACAAGACCAGACCTCACTTGCACTGCTTGTCTCTGATTCAGAAGGGTTATCACCATCGCCCATATGCTACCACAAACGGGCTACTACACAGTCCACGGTAGGTTCGCCGACTGCGGAGCGAGCTGAGAAGATGGAGGAGGAGTTGAATACATGGGCATGTTCGGTCAAGTACTGACATCTTGGGGACTTTAGCGTCCTAGCTGCTTTTGTCGAAGTCTTTTTAGTGTGCTGCCGGTATAGTACCCCCCTGATTCTCTAGGACAGTTCATACCATCTTGGCTAGTGAGCTCTGGCACTATCAGTGTGCTTTTCCTCCAGTCTACGCTCTTGTGTCTTAGGTGTTTCTTTTGTTTGAGAATGCTAATGGGTGCCGGTGCGGTTGGCGGAGTGTCCCTGTATCATTCAGTGTGGACACTGAGGCGGGTTCCTACCGTGGAGAAGGATATTGCGGGGTTAGATTTAGGTGACGGTAGTGGATTTTTGTATTTGGTACAGGTAGCTTGGTTGGCACGTAGGCTGTGCTGAGGAGGACTTTTCTTTACCGTTGATGGCTTTGTATTTAGTCTTCGTGTTGGGGCATAGTTCCGGGATGTTTGAGGTAGGAGCTTGGTGATTTAGTTAGTCCGTAATTAGTAGTATCCAGGATGTGACAACTTGTGGGCCCGGCCCTGGGGCTAGTCGTATGCCACTATTGGTAGTATGAGTTTTAATAAAATTAGATTGAATTCTAAGTGCTTTTCCTACTTATTACTTTAATCAATATAAAATACCTTTACCATCTTTATCTTTATTACAACATTATCATTACGTTAAGGAAGGTTCTTCAATGAAGAAGAGTTAGAGACAGTTTACGATAGGCGTTCCTGATAGAAGACAATTGTCTTTTATGATTGGTAACGTAGAAAGAGGCCTAGTGCTATCGTAATAATAATAAAACAACCAGAAGAAGAAGAGAAGTATAGTTCCTCATCGCCAAGAACTAACTATCTAAGGATGGATCGTTACAGTGAGGACGATGTTGTAGTACTATCTTTCCTTGCATCGGGTGCGAGGGAACCTGTTTTAAAAAGCTATTTTTCTGTACCGTTCAAGATCTATTGTTAATCACTAGAGCATACCAATGATCAGGCTACTGTGTTTGTTGCAAGCTGTTTATTCGGAGAGACTTGTCTGGTTGTTTGAACATAGGGAGAATTGTGGCAAGATGGTGCAATCACCAAAAAGAGAAAAAGAGAATATGCGCAGGCAAGTAACTATGGAGTACCTGAGAACTGAGAACTATGTATTGCTGATATGATGGTGGTTGCAGACATTGTAATGATTTGGAACAGACATCATGGAAGTTATGTAAAATGGTAGATATGATATCAGAGCATTCGAACAGAGATAGATAGTCAATACAGTTACTTGTACTTAAGGGCAGCCATGGCTCCAAATGTTGAAGCAAAATTGACCCGCAATACAGAATCAGATTTGACCCCAATTATTTCATCGGTTTAAGGGTCCATGGAGCATATTGGAACGTACTAAGCGGGAACTTGCTGCATAGTCTTTCAATTACGCAAAAAACGCTTTGTGGTAATCAGAACAACTATGTCAGCTGTGACTAGTAGTACTATTGCCAACTAGGCCAATAAGGATATGCTGATGACTTCTCTTACTCAGTCCAGAGAAAGGTTGGATGAATCGATGGCGATGGACCAGAGTAACTATAATGCGTAGTGTTTCAGAATTGTTACAATTCTGAAGGAAAAGGATTTGTTAGCTGCCATAGTGGGAGAAGTAGTAAGTGGTAAGATGGATGATCAGACGTTCACTATCCTTAGACTTAATATGAAAGATACACAAATATGGTGCATTCAGAATCTAATAACAGTAAAGCAAATATGGATGGCATTGTAGGAAGTCTATCAGGGAATCAGTAGCAGCAGACACGTGGTTCTACCACAGCCATTGCAGGCCTTAATGTTGGCCGAAGCTGCAGATATAACCCAACATTTAAACTAGTTGATATCCTTGGTTAAATAACTGCGAAACTTGTTGCTTAATGGGAAGAAGATTGATGATAGTGAGCTTGTAACTATCTTGACACTGAGCTTTCCACAATCCTAGGAGTTATTTGTAATGACAGTTCAGTCACCTACAGATATACTCATCTTGGAGTTGATGACGGGAAGGCACCTACAATAATCAGCACGCCAACATGGAGGACCGGCAAAATAAGAATCATCTGACAAAAGGACCTTTTCACAAACTGCATTTACAGTAAACCGCTGAGTTAGCAAACAGCATCCGAGTAAGTCTCAGGGAGAGTCTCCAGGAAACCATTGTGGAAGGGGATGATTACATCCCCCACTGAGAGGTATTCCAAGGAGTTTGACCTTTGGTAGATTTGGTCATATTCTGGCAAAACAGGGAGGGCCAGCTTAATATGAACAGCGACCGTAGATGTGAAAATGCTTCTATTGCAGAAAGGATGGCCATTGGAAGAGAAACTGCTATAACAGCAAGTCAGAACAGAATACAAATAGAGAGGTTAGATGTATATGCTGGGCAGCAACACTCACAAAGACTACTGGAATGGGCGAGGTAATTGATTTCACAACTAGCCAAGATAATTGTGGAGAGCAGGACCCGTATGTAAGCTGTGAAGAGGTTAAAGGAAAGCAATCAATTAATATAGTGGATGGAAAAATAATTCAGGAGTGTGGGATTGCAAATGTCGAGACATTTAAAGAGATGGGAGTATTGACCTTGACTAATATCGTGTTGGCGCTAGCAGTTTTTGTATGGCGCAGTAGTAGACAATTGAGACAGTAATGACACGGAACTCAGGAACTTTGCTCACTCCGCATGGTTTTTCTATCCAACCCATCCTGTGGAGAGAGGGAAAACAGGCAGACTATATACACATTTGAGGTGGCCACATATCGCGTACCACACAGTACACTAACACCGAACAGGATAGTCATTTACAAAACATGATATCACTCACTGGATATGACAGTTACTATTAGCTCTTCCATATAGTATACCTTGAGCCCAGAACTATAGACAATCCCGCAGATCTTCGCACAAAGTCATCCTTCAAACACTTCCCCTGAAACTTACCATTCTGAATCCTCTCACGATAGGCCGAGTTTCTTTACCAATTCATATTGCTTGACATTGCCGTAGATCTTGGTGATTCCATCCTCGATCATTTCAGTGGTCGGTAGGTATTTGATAGTAATAGTGCCATCGTGAACCTGGTTCTTGATTCAATGAAATTTAACTCCTACTGTCCTACTTGGAGTCTGATATTCGACCATGTTTGCATTCCTGATATTTGCCTGATTGTCTCGGTAGACAGCAAGCGACTTGCGTTCCATAGGCAGCGGACCTGTCTCTTGGTAAGTGATTTCCAACCACTGGTCCAATCCATAATCAAATTTGTGGATCCGAACTCCTTCATCAACACTTGTTGCAGTAGCGACATATTCAGCTTCAGCTGTGCTCTTGGCTGCTATTAGCTCTTTCTTGGACTGCCATACAATGATTGAGCCATACAGGTCACAAATAACCATTCTGGTTGTTGACGTCATAGAGTTAGGATTGCCAGCGAAATTGGAATCTGTGTAAACAGCGATGGTTCTTTATGGACTTTTGACTCCTTCTCTCATTCCTAAATGCAATCGATATCCCACTGTTATTGCCAGGTACCTCATCATATGTCTAACTATCATCATGTACCTCTGAGCTGGATAGAAGGCATATCTTTCCAATACCTCTACCGCAAATGAAATATCTGATCGTGTAGAAATGGCAGCGTATTTGAGACTTGTTACGATCTCCTGATACTCTCTTTGATCCGCCTTACCCTCACCACTAAAATCACACATGAAATTCTCTCCTTTCTCCTCTATCCTTGCCTTTTCACCCACAGCGGTGATCTTTCGATTTCTTTTTAACAAGGACATTCCTGGGTCAAGAGGGGCACTTTTGCCTTTCACCCCATCCATCTGGAATCTGTGTAGGACCTGTAAGATATATCCTGACTGGTCCAGAGTTATCACCTTCGCCCTGATATTGCGCTTAACCTGCATGCCGAGAAAATGTCCTATCGGGCCCATATCTCGTATAGTGAATGTCCTTTGGAGTGTTTTTTTAGATGTCTCCCCCACACCTCTTTCCCTAATGAGTAAAATATTATCTACCTATACAAGGAGAACTAGCTCCCCTGGATAGTAGATACCTGCTTCCCATTCACACTTCTTAAACCCATATCCAACCGGTTCACTATCCAACTTCCTATAACAATTGAATGCAGATTGCCGCAAACCGTAGAGACTCTGCACAATACGAACGCATAATGGTTCCTGCCTACCTGTATATGCAACTCGCCTAGTCACCTTGCATACTGCGCCTCTTACAACCTCAAAAGCTAACAGCAACTGTAGATATAGCCTCTACTTAATATCGCTTTCCAGGAAGGCTGTAACGACATCCAGCTAATGAATCTTACAGTGATTAGCAGCTGCGAATAACAATACTAGTCGAACTGTACTAAGCGAAACCAATGGGAGATAGGTGAGCACGAAGTCTACTCCTAGCTTCTGTTTAAAGCCATCGGTAATGAATTGGGCCTTATACCATTCATGACTTCAGTCCAAACCCAACTTTCTCTATAATACTAATCCTGATGTAATTGCCTTGCTCCTAATGCAACCTTATCCACCGTGACCCAGCTCTTAAGTCTTTCTAGATTAGCAATTTCCTCCTCAACAGCCTTCATCCACATATCCCTTTCAGGTAATCTAAGTGCCACCTCGATAGACGGTTCACCGGCCTCCACTATTCCAATGAAATCTGCTTCCGCTGTGGTCTTTTCGTTATCTTCCTGTGCAAGTTATTTACTCTCCAAATCCCATACTCTTTCCAAATTTAATAGTAAAGTTTTTAATTCCAGTGTAATCTGAGTTGGACCAGATCTCATCCTGGTGCTGTGTACAGATCCCACGGGTTTGTCCAAGGTATCTATAAACAGATTTGTTAATACACTCTGCTGGTGGTCTGACATGTCTTACCATGAGTTCGTTTTGTTCTTTCTCAGCTAGTACTGGGTCCTCGTTATTGGAATCTAAGGCACTACCAAATAATTCTTCCTATCCATACTGCTCCGCATGCTGCACATCTCGGTTTCTATCCTTCACAGAAACAATCTCTACTGCTAATTTCCAATGTCTACAATTTTCATAGAAAAGTACATCCTAACTGGTAACTAAACGGCAGCTCTCACAATTGTAAATCTGGTAATGCTTTGTCATCAAGTGAAATGCAACAAAGATTCCATTTCTCGTGTTGTAATCTAGCTTTTTTCGGTGCTCCTTTGGTATCCTATACATGACCTTGTATCCTCAGACATGCAAATGACTGATGTCTAGCATTCTTCCTAAACAATACTCATAAGGTGTCTTTTCTTTCAGAGGGCTACTAGCAGAGTGATTGTGGCGATATATAGCAGTCAGTCATGAATATTACTTGGTGGAGAAAATGATTTGATGTGACACATAGTTATGTGTCATATGAAGGTTATTGGTTCACACATATGACTCATTCGAGTCATATGATTTGTTATCTTGAGCTTTGTTATGGTTTGCACATGGCTAAAATATGAATCACAGGACATGTGACTTGTGAGTATGTCTTCCAAGTATACCTTGTGGGTATGCCTTGCACATATGACTATATTTAGCATATAACGTCGTTATGAGGTCATGGGCTTTACACATGTGACTCATTTGAGTCATTGGACTTATTTATTATGTTATGATCGGTTTATGAGCTTTTACACATGACCTTGCTGTGAAGTCATAAGCTTTGAGCATGTTACCACTTTTGTCATATGACTAGTTTATATGATTTGGTTTCGCACAGGTGACCACTTTGGGCCACATGAATATGGGCATGAAGAACAATATATAAGACGGGCCATCTGGCCGAGGAAGATACTTTCTTCACCCTTTGTTCTAAGTACATTTCCTGCTTCTTTCACCTTGTGTTGGAAGTGAAGGTTCTGTGTCAATCCAATCAGAGCCCTTGATTTCAATCTCATGATAGGCTTCTAGTCTTTAACTTTGAACACCTTTTGGGGAGTTCATCGTTATACCTCATCCTACTTTATTTCGAACTTCTTTTTTCCTTTTACTTATCTTTTTAGTGGTTCACTATAGTTGTCTCCTGACAGCCGCAATGGCTAAGTCAGCCTCCACCTCCTCCACCATGTTTGCGTTACATTCGTCAGTAGTTCTGTTTCATGCTGTCCCGAAGAACTTTGCCCGTGAGGCCAAAGTCTCTCACTTTTGGCATCATGTCGTCATCGTTTCTCGGTGATTTCATTACGCTAGGAAAGAGATATCTGCCTTGTTGGCTGCCCTCAAGAATCAACATGCTACTAATCGCGGTTATCTCATAATATTGGTAGCTGAAGCTCCTACGGTTGTCCCATATTCGCCTGCCCCCTTGGTCGCTTTAGTTCCTATGGCGGCCTTGATCAGGAGGAGTGGGCTAGACTGAGAGAGTCCTCAAGGTCCAGCGGAGGAGCTTTCTAGTGGGAATGTTGCACCGCTGATTATTCCTGTCCTTCCGAAAGCTGTGGCTTTTAATGTTGGTGTGGCTGGACTGGTTCCTGATTAGTCGGGGCCGGTTGAGGCGCTTACTCTTAGTGCGTATGTGTTGTAGATCCTGGTATGTTGACACCAGTTGTAGGCGTATCACCCCTTCTGGGGGGCAGGTACCTGAGTCCTCCGTCACCGAGCCCGTGGCTGGTCAAAGTAATGCCTCTAATAGCATCCCTCTTCTAGCCGTAGGTGGTGATTAGAGTGGCCCGTTCACTCCTGTTACTAGACCTGTACCACTGGGTGGATAGATGAAGAGAAATAAGAAGCACCCGGTCAAAAAGCCCAGATCTCACCTGCGCTACTTGTTCCTGACTCAGAAGGATTATCGCCTTTGCAGGTTCACTAGCGTGAAGCACCGACTATACCGTCTGCTGGGGGTTAGCCACCCGAAGAGGGAGGTGGGGAGTTGAAGGAGGAGTTGAATAGCTGGACATATTTGGTTAAGTACTGTTAGCTTGAAGTCTATCTCATTCTCGCTGCTTTCGTCGAGGTTTTTGGACTGCGCTACCGGTGCTGTGCCCCTCTGCCTCTCTGAGAGAGTTCGTTTCCCCTTAGCTATGGCGCTCGCCTCCTGTAAGTCGGCTTTCACTTGTGCCTACCCGCTTGCGCCTTGGGTATTTCATTTGTTTGGGAATGGGAATGGGTGCCAGGGTGGTCAGAGAGGGATCTCGAGATCATTGAGTAGGGGTGCTCGGGTGGACTTCTATTATGGAGGAGGTTTTCACAAGGTCACATTCAGGTGGCGGTAGTAGAATCTTTATATTTTGTACATGGTAACTTGGCTGGCGGGCAGGCTGAGCTGAGGAGGATCTTTCCTTACTGTTGATCACTTTGTATTTAGTATTCGTGTTTGGGCCTGGCGTGAGCATGTTTGAGGTACGGGGTTGCAGGTTTAGTTAGTTCATAGTTAGTAGTATCCAGTATGCGACAACTCATGAGCCTGGCCCTGGGTCTCGTTGTATACTAGTTTTAGAGGTACAAGCTTGAATTAAATTAGATTAAATTCCAAGTACTTTTCCTACTTAGTATGTTAATGAATATAAAATACCTGTACTATCTTTATCATTATCACAATGTTGTTGTTATACTCAGGGAGGCTCTTCATGAAGATGAGTTAGAGAAAGCTTATGATAGCCGTTTCTGATAGAAGACTGATGTCTTCTACTATCTGTAACATATGTAGAGGCCTAGTGTTATCGTAAGACAAAGAAAATAAAAGATGAGAATGAGAGAGGTATCGTTCCCAATCACCAAGAACAAACTATATGAAGACAGATGATTACATTACGAAGTGTCACCTAGTACAACGCTAAACAATATAAGATGGTATGCTTCAACCCAGACATGGAAGGGGCTATCGATATGGACGATCAAAACCTTAACCTAAGGGTATTTAACAATGCCTTAGATCCCTTTTCAGCTGAGCCCGCAAGGACAGCATGTCCAGTAACCCTAGTGAAAGGATCACCAGTCGATAGCTCTCCTGCAGGAACCTAACGATCTTAGAGAATGTCATGATCACCAGCATCTGGGCCACCAGCCCCGGGTGCTCCATCACCACTCACTAGCATACTTGGAATTGTTCGTTTTGGGAAGCATGGCGGGAGTTGTAAGACTGCACTACAGAATACTCGCTTGAGGAATACCAGTGACTATAATAGGTCTGTTGTGATAGGACAAGGCTCGTTCTCTATTCTCTCCTTCACTGCGGGCGATATCCCAGTTCTTATATACATAGAAGATAGCAGATTGTCATGAACGAAAGAGGCAGTAACATGAATGTAACTATGGCACGTATTATCAGTAATAGACAGCTGTACTTCCCGAGTAAGCGACAAGAGTTACTAGCGTGATACAATTCTGACAGTAACAGAAGAAATTGCAATAATGACAAATAAGCCTAATGTAGAATGGTACCATGCCACCCTCAATCTCCAACACCCCATCTTACCTTTGTACTAAAAATCCTGGAACAGGAGTGTTCATGCGGTGGTCGAGGTAATCCCTTCGTATAAATGTCGACACGGTTCTCAGAAGAGGGTACAAGAGGCAAGGCGAGAGATCTATCTTCTAAGCGTTCACGGGTAAAGTAGTATGCGATGTCAATATGCTTCGATGCCTCGTTTAACTTCTCGTTGTTTGCACGATCAATGGCCGTGCGACTATCGGCAGACAGTACTGCAGGGACTGCATTGCGTAACAGGTCAAGCAGCGTGCTTCGTGTCCATATGTATTGCTTGGTTGCAAGGGCCAAAGCCATATATTCTGCCCCACAGATAGAATGGGCTACAGAGTGCTGCTTCCAGTAGCACCAGGAGATAGTTGCATTTCCTAGCTTCAACACATAACCGGAGAAACTCGGTCGAGTATCTATACGGTTTCCATAAAATGCACCCGAGTAGCAATTCAGATAAAGAGTTGAATCAAGGCTGAGGCAAAGGCTCTAGTCCTTGGTCTTCTGCACGTAGAGAAGTACTTGGTTCGCAGCTTTCAGGTATGTTTCACCAGGTTCAGTGTTGAACTGTGAATGATATATTAAGGTCAATGTCAGGTCTGGCCGGCTACCAGTAACAAGGTACATAAGAGATCCAATCATCTGTTGATAGGTTGTAGGTGTTGTGAGGGCATCACCCGCAGTATCTTTACCCAGTGATTTTGTTGGATCGATGGCAGTAGAAACAGGATTACATTTTTGCATGGAAAAGTGAGAAAGAAATTTCTCAATAATGGCTTTTTGCGACATCTTGATACCTTCTGGGCCGTAATCTATCTGCATTCCATGTAGCCAATGTAGTGATCCCATATCTTTTACCTTAAACTGAGATTTGAGTAAGGAAATTGTAGCCTGTTTCTGACAGTTGTCCTTGCCGAATATGGTTGTATTGTCGACATAAACTGTGACAAACAAGTTGCCAGACTGGTGTATAAAGACACAGGAATCAAACGCGGATGGATGAAACCCATATGGAAGTAGGAAGGTTAGTAGGCGATGATACCTCTGCCTCTGTGACTGTTTAAGGCCATATATAGCGTGTTTCAGCCTCACTACCTTTCCCTCTTCTCGTCGTTCTTGGTGTAGTTGTAAATATACTTCTTCCTCCAAACTGCCATAAAGGAAAGCAGTTTTTATATCTAGCTGTCGTGGCTGCTACTTCTTTGAAGCAGTAAGTGCTAGAAGTAGTCTCAAGAAATTAAAGCATGCAATAGGTACAAGGGTTTCCTTGTGGTCAATCCCTTGAACTTAGGAGAAGCCTTTTGCCACATATCTGGCTTTAAATTGTTCTCGCTCCCCATTTGCATTTCCTTTTAATGTAAACACCCAGCGGCCATCAACCATTCTTCGGTTAGGAGGTCTGTCAACAACCTTCCAAACTTCGTTCTCTTCTAGTGATGTCATTTCCTCATCGATAGCCTTTTTCCAATCATTCCAGTATTCAGAAGCCTGTGCCTGAGCATAGGAATCTGACTCTTGTATCTGTAGTATACTGGGAGGAGATCGGTCTTCGCATGTTATAACGACTTCATCATCTGAGTCAGAGTCAATAGGAGGAACGCTTCTCGATTGATGAAAACTGTCCATTGCTGTATCCCTCTTGTCTTCAGGTCGAACGAAGCTAATTGGTTTATCATGAGCTGGTACTACCTGTCCAGTACGTCTTCCAAAGTGCGGATAACAAGCCTGAGCGTCTGGGGATGTCGATCTGTGCAGTTCAATGTGGTCATGTACATGTGCTGAAGGCACTGATACATCCAGCATCGGGACATATATGACAGTCCTAACTAGTCATATAACCGGTAAACTATGACTGCTATCAGGTAGTAGCTTCTGAGTAAACTCATTAGATACTGTAGTTCCGATGTATTCGGCAGACATTGCAGGTCGTGAATTATTATCTGGAAGCCAGGATGGTAATCCAAGGAAGCAATCGCACTTTCCGCATGCCTGTTCTTGTTTGAAAAGTTCTACCCCTTTTGGATGGCCTTTACCATACCATTCATTGGTAGTTTCAGGATGCTGGTCAATTCATACTAACTACATATCATCAGTAGGGAAGCCGTCCCAGTTTGCTCTGTACCTGAGAGAAATGGAGGGTATCGCACACTGCGTCACGGGTGTTTTGCAAGCACCAGCGAGACCTACGCCACCTGAAGCGGTGCCTTCAACACTAGAGGTATTGGCTGCTGAGCGAGGTGGGAAGAAAGTGTTGGCCAAAACTACGGTCCGTTTTTCCTTAGAATTGAATACTCTATACTGGTGGTTAACAGCAGTATATCCTACACGCAGTCCCTGCTGTGATCTTGGTAGCATTTTCGATCTAGGTCTACATTTGGCTTTTGGGATATGCAAGTAGCATTCACGGACAAGCGGTTAGAGGTGGTCAATTGATGGATTCTTGTCAAAGATGGCCTCAAAGGGAGTTCTCATTCCCAATGGGCTATGGGATTGATGGTTTGTTAGGTATACAAATGTTCCAACTGCTTCTGCCCACAGTCGGTAGTCTTATATCTCATGCAGCGCTGCACGGATTACTTCCCCAATAGTTCTGTGCAGTCGGTCCGCTACACCATTGGACTCAGGTGAGTAAGGCGGTGTTAGCTAATGGACAATTCCTTTGAAGATGAAAAATTTAGTAAGTTTGGCATTCACATATTCTCCCCCATTGTCGGTTCGAAACCTGTGTATGGTACATGTTGACTGTTTTTCCACTTCCCCAACAAAGTCACCAACCATCTGAGAGATATGAGATTTATTTGTAAGAAAGCGGACCCAGCAATAACGAGCCGCATCGTAGGAAAAGAATATGTAATATAGCGAATTACTGCAAGATGGGACCGGAAAGGATCCACAAAGGTCAGAATATATACGTTCTACTTTGCGAGTAGTACAAGGTATCACCTGAGCTGGAGCTTTGTACTTTGATTTGGCAACTACACACACCTTACAGTGGAAACCCAGTGGGCTTGAAGGAAGTAAGCTTGAGTCTTCAAACAGACCTTGAGACCGATCAAGTGCAGACGGTGGTAAGTGTCTCAGGGCCTGATGCCAGAACTCAAATGTCAGCAGTGCAGACTCTTGCACTTCGGAGATCCGAGGAAGAGATCCATCAAAAATTGCCTCCAATACTATTTTTCTTTCTTTTACAATAAATATCATGGGTCCTTCTCCAATTGTACGATATCCTTTATTTTGCAATTTGGCCCATAAGACCAGGAGTCTTTCAAGTTGGGGGAAAAGAAGAACATCATTATGATGAAAATAGGAGACATTCCCATTACGCAACAAACAGTGAAACACAACACTTCCTTTTCCTTTAATCCTGATTGTGTCCATAGAGCTGGATTTCACAACTCTGAAACAAATTATGAGATCTTCAAACCAATCTGCATTAGGACACATAGGAGATGTCGCATATGTATCAAAGTAGAATGAGGATCAGCTGACCTTCTTAGAGGTGCCAAAAACAGTATGTGCTTCCTCATGAGCACCATTCCTACCTCTCTTCTTCTGGTTGTAGGATTTCAACTGAAAATACTCGTTCCATGTATGGCCCTTAGGGAGTCCAGGGTGATGCTTACTACACCAGGTACACTCCTTCAGCTTATCTGTTGAGTTTCTTACAGGCTGAGATTTCGGGCTGTGCTTCTGCTTCTGGTAGTCGACTGTTGTAAGAGCTTCTTGGGTCCTTGTTACGCCTTGTCCGAGATCCTAGTCTAAGAGTCATTGCTTCACTTCAGCAAAGATGAGGTCCTCCTTTGCGGAGAGGTTATCGACGATATTCTTTTGATGGCTTACAAGAAAGCCTAAGAGAAAATCGCGTTTTGCCTTATCTTCCGCTAAGAATTTGGCAAACAATTGGCGATATGAGTCCTTGGATGCCTTCACCAGTTTGCCAAGTTATAACCATTCAGTTTCAAACTGAGCAATAAAGGCGGATATGGGCTGTGTAGGATCATAGGAGGTTGATAGATAGGAGAGATTGGTTATCTGGAAAACAAGGGCGAAAGCAGTATTGCAGGAATACTCGGTCCTGAGATATTTCCACATCTGATGTGAGTGATCAAATTTAACAAGTTTCTCTAAGATTTCTTTAGAAACAACTAGTATATAGATCGCAGATGCCTGATGGCAAAGTGCCATATAAGCAGTCACTTCATCCTGATCCACATCTTCGGATGGCTGTTACCCTTCAACAACTATCTCATAAGTCTTCATACCTTTCCAAACCAACCACATAGTCAATTCCCAAATAATGTCGTTTTCCTGCCCAGTCAATTGCTTGATATTGTCAAGTTTGATGGTAACAGGTTTGTCTTTCTTGATCTGAGACAGGAAGGTAGAGGATTCGATGGTAAACATTGTGTGTCTCTCAGGATCGCGCTCTGGTAGGGTAGGGAGTTCAGGATATGGATTGTTACTCATGAATGGTGAAAGTGATTGTAAGTTCTGTGAGCTCTGGGCTCATAACATGTTCGTTTTAGGAAGCACTACGGGAGTTATAAGACTGCAAAACAGAATAATGGCTTGAGGAATACCAGTGACTATGATTGGTCTGTTGTGATAGGACAAGGCTCGTTCTCTATACTCTCCTTCACTATGGGTGATATCCCAGCTCTTATATATATAGAAGATAACCGATTGTCATGAATGAAAGAGGCAGTAACATGAATGCAACTATGATACATATTATCAGTAAAAGACAGCTGTACTTCCAGAGTAAGCGACAAGAGTAACTACAGTAATGCAACTTTGACAGTAAGAGAAATAATTGCAATAATGACAGAAAAGCCTAATGTAGAATAATATCACGCTACCCGCAATCTCTAACAGGAATGACTGAGAATCAGTTTCAGGCATTTCTAGCAGCGACACGGAATACAAGACCAGGAAATTTCCAATTACTAAAAGCAAAAAAGCCTGATACGTATAAAGGAGCCGAAGACAAACTACAAAGGTTCCTAGCACAGTGTGAAGGATATTTCGCACTCAAGAGATATGAAAAACATCACGATGAGATCAAGATTTCCTATGTGGAATTTCTACTCAGAACACTAGAGGGTTAATGGATCATGGCCGTCCAAAATGGAAGAAAGAAGAGGAACGAGGTCACGTACCAGGAATTCAAGGTGATACAACTCAAACAATTCGGAGATACCAACGCTAAGAAGACAGCTAGGCGAAAGCTGGAGAAACTCCAATAAGGATAATAGACCTTTTCGGCATGCTAGAATGAATGCAGACTACCAGAATACGAAGCAGAGTTTGTTGATGCTACACTTTCTATCATCTTCCTAAGAAACTGTAGTGAGAGACTCCAAGAAAAATGGGGAATCGCTGACTTACGATATACAACAGCAGAATGTTTCGCAAGATGAGCAATCAATAAGGAACGCAAATTAAACATCATTCTTAACAACTCGGAAAAGTCTATAGCACACAGGTCTGCCCAATCATTCAGGAACGTGGATGAAACCTTCAAACCACAAGCAGTTCGAGGTGAAAGCTATGCATTACTATGAGGCAAGACAATGGAATTGGACAAATCAAGGACTGGACCCACTCTGCACTTATTGAAGGAAGTATATGCTAAAAGAATAAATGGGAAACTTAGATTGAGGAGCAGAAAAACAGGACATGGGTTACGAGAATGCAGAAGCTGATCGGACAGTGGATTCCAAGAGATCAGAGCTGAGGGAAACAATTGCTTCCAAGGTCAAAAGAGGTGTAACATTCGCGAAATGATAACGTAAGATTGAACGGTGGAAAAAGACTAGTGTCACTAGTAAAAGGTGGTCTGGGAGACCTAAGCTGCTGCCGTGAAAAGCCCATCAAGTTAGCACACTCCTACATGGTATTACACACACAACTTGGTTATGGAGAGGGAGATCATGCGATGATGAGACCAAAGATATACTATGAAAAGTACAAAAGAACAACCATATATGCAATGTGCAACTCTAATGCAATCGAAGATTTCATCGACAAGGAAATATGCGCTAAATATGGCCTCCACACCAGAGAAACAACGAACGTAAAACATGTTTGCTTAGCAGAGGGGAAGCTGAGCCCAATGGGCCTTAAAACCCATACAGTGGAACTAACTATAGATATTGACAGCCATGACGAAATGGCAACCTTCTAGGTAGTGGATCTCAAGAACTATGAGATATTGCTTGGAATGCCATGGTTGCAAAAACACAATCCAAGATCGATTGGAATGAGACCAAAATGACTTTCGCTAGTGAACTATATGGGACGTAAGATCTTAACAGTTCGGCAGTGGCCTACTCGAAACCAACATGAGAAGCAGAGGAACACACGTAGTATACAAAGTTTGCGGAGATGCAACAAGACAAGAGTCTGGATACCAAAACTGGACAAAGGGACAAAGGTGCCAACCAACTGGTCCAAAGAGGCAGCTGGACATGACCTGTACGGTAACAAGAAGACCAAGATACCTGCTAATGGGAAGGCAATAATAGTAACCGCAATAGCCATTGGAGTACCCGACAGGATCTATGGATCGATAGCACCCTGCAGTGGTCTAGCAGTCAAATATCGACTCATGACTAATGCAGGGGTAATTGATGCCGACTATACAGGTGAAATCAATGTGGTCCTGGCCAATCTGGCCCAAGAAGGCTATAAAGTCCAGAGAGATGATCGAATCCCACAAGTGATCATTAAGAAGATCAACAACCAAAGTATTCGTGAAGCAGACCAACTGGAAAAAACCACAAAAGGAAATCAGGGGTTTGGAAGTACAGACCAAGTCCAGCCTGATACAACCAGAAAAGCTGAGATCTAAGGGATCATGGCACAAGCCTACCAAAAGTACTAGCCAAGAGAAGATACCATGGGAATTCTCAAATAGAAATACAAAAACGAAAAAGCGGTCACAGCAAAGATCAACATCAGCACAGAACTAGCGATCCAAGATAAGAAATATCAGAGGCAGATGGGATGGTAGAGATTGATTCCAAAAGAATATTATCAATTCACGAATGTATTCCACGAAGAGGAAGCCACTGAGCTACAGCCCAGAAGACCAGGAATCGACCACGAGATTCAGTTGGACAAGCATGAAAAAACAGGAAAATCAAATGAAATTCCATACAAAAGGCTATACCCACTAGGAGAGGCAGAACTCGAAGAACTAAGGAAGTACAAGGAGCAAAGCCTGAACAGAGGATGGATAAGAGACTCCATTGCATCAGGAGAATCTCCTATCCGATTGGTCAAAAAGAAAGACAAAAGGATGAGACTCTGAATAGACTATAGAGCTCTCAATTTGGTTAACAAAAAGATCGGTACTGGCTCCCTTGATTGAAGATGTATTAGCCAGATTACGATCAGCAAAATATTTCCCAAAATTAGACATCAAAGCCAGATACAACAATATATAGATTAAGGCAGGAGACAAATGGAAAACCATGTTCGCCTCAAGATAGGGAATATTGGAATACCTGGTTATGCCCTTGGGGTTAACCAATGCACTGGCTTCAATCGAGCAATGGATCAACAAGGTACTAAACAGGTATCTCGAAATATACTGCATAGTATATCTCGACGACACACTTATCTATTCAGAAAATATGCAACAACATCGGAAAGACGTCAGCAATATCACAGCCTCAATACCGAGATCAGGAATGAAGATCAAACCAACCAATGGCGAATTCCATAAAGAAGATACTGAATAACTCAGATTCATCATCAATCGAAGCCAAGTCAAGGTCAACGCGGTCAAAATCGCAGCAATATGGGATTGGGTAAAACCAAGCAACAAGATGTATGTTTCATGTTTCATGGGATTCTGCAACTTTTATAGAAGGTTTATAGAGGGATTTAGCAGGCTTTCAAAACCATACTATAACCTAATACAGAAAGACAAGAAAAGGAAATGGAGAGAAATAGAATATAAACTATATGATGCAATATGAACGCATCCAACATCGGCACCAATACTTGCTCATTTCGATCCAAACCGAAGGACAATGATCGAAACGGACACCTCAAAATGTGTATGCTTAGACATACTATCGTAAAAATGGGAAGAGGGAAAATTGAGGCCAGTATCATATCAGTCTAAGATAATGACCATCACAGAATTCAACTATGATGTCGCAAACAAAGAACTATTAGAAATAGTTCAAGGATTAAAGGAGTGGAGGAGATAAGTCCTGAACAAGGATCATCTAGTACGAGTTCTCACTGAGTACAAGAATTTGGTCCTGTTCATGACCAAGAAGGAATTGAATGATTGTCAGATATGATGGATAAAATAACTCAGCAAATACAATTTTAAGATGGAATATTGACGAGGAAACATTAGTGGAAAACCAGATGCTCTTACAAGAATCGCGAGTGACAAACTGCACATTAAAGAGGATGAAAGATTCAAATAAAAAATAAGAACACTATTGCCAAAAGCTTACTTCGAAGCAAGGAAGGTTATTGAATTTACCTCCGAAGAGGAAAAGGAGGTCAAGGAAGCAAACAAAGAAGACAAAACAATTCAAGTGATAAAAAGTGTTGGAGGAACGATAAAAGGAAATCAAATGAATCGCCTCGGGGATATGCCAATAGCAGGATGAAAATATTTAGTACGATGGAAAACAAGGGATTCCAGGTCAAGAAAAGATAAGGGCGAACATGATGCGATAACATCATGATATCTCAATGGCAGGACACGGATGAACAGCTAAAACTAGAGAATTCATTATGAGGTCATTCTATTAGCCAGTACTACGTGAAGATGTTAAGTGATATGTCAAAAGCAGAGACATAGGCTAAAGGACGAAAACTGCTAAATATGTAGTCTACGGATTACTGAGGTAGAAAGAAGTTCCCAAACGACCTTGGGAAATAATTATTATGGATTTTATTACAGACTTACATCTGTCAGAAATATGTGACAGTATCCTGGTCATGGTGGATCACCTGACCAAAATGAGTAATTTTATTCCGGTCAGAAGGAATATGGACATGAGGGATTTTATACAAACATTCTTCTGCGAAGTCTCTAATTACATCGTCTTCCTAGAAATATCATTACAGATCAAGGAACATTATTCACATGGGAATTGTGGAAAAAGGTCATAGGATAGATGGCGATAGAAAACCAGCTAAGCACTGCCCTTCAACCACAAAGCGATAGGCAAACAGAATGGGTAAATGCAATACTGGAATAATATCTACGGGCCTATGTCAATTATGAACAAGACGATCGGTAAAAGCAGCTATTGATGGCAGAATTGGGATAAAACAAGGGGAAACAAAAAGCAATAGGCATGATACTCTTCTTTGCAAACTACGGACAACATCCACAAAGTCAGGCCACACATCTTACAACGAATGGCAGAATAGCAGAGAAAACTGACATATGAAAACTACACGAGATATTACGATATGAAATAAGTCAACAACAACAGCAAATCTCATGAACGTGGCGCAGCGCGCCAAAGGGCTTTCACATCACTCAGGATTATGAGTCATATGTATGTTATTGTTTTGCACATGTGACTCATTCGAGTCAAATGGCTTATTATGTTATGATTTATTATTGTTTCATGCATCGGTCTTATTCAAGTTGTATGACTTATTATGTGATGACTTGTTATATTCGCACATGACTTGATTATGAGTCGTGGGACATGCACTTAGCAAGTAATACTTGCGAGTGTGCCTTGTGGGTATGCCTTGCGCATATGATTTATGTTTCACACACGAACTCGTTATGAGGTCATCGGTTTCGAAGCTGTGACCACCTTGTTCATCTCACTTTTTTGGTATAATTTGGTTTCGTGCCTGTAACCAATTTGGGTTATATGATTACGGGCGGGAAGAACACTATATAAGAAGGCCAGGTTCTTAACGCTTTGTTCTAAGTACTTTTCCTACTTATTACTTTAACGAATATAAAACCACTTTACCATCTTTATCTTTATTGCAATATTTATCATGATGTTGAGAAAAGCTCATCAGGAAGAAGAGTTAGAGAGAGTTTCCAATAGGTGATCCTGACAGAAGATAAAGGTCCTGGACTATTGGTAACATAGGCAGTGGCCTAGTAACATCGTAAAATGAATGAAAGAAGAAGAAGAACAAGAAACGTATTATTGCCCATTACCAAGAACAAACACTGCAAGAAGGGATTAGTACATTGCAACGTGCTACCTGGTGCGATGTTAGATGATATAAGATAGCATCTTTCAACCCATACTGGGAAGGGGATATCGATATCAACAATCAAAACCATAGCCAAAGGGGATTTAGCCACGACCTAGATCACGTTTCAACAGAACCCTCCAGGGCAGCAAGCCCGGTAATACAAGAGAAAGGATCACAAGTGGATAGCCTTGCTACACAAACCCTACAACCTGAGCAAATGTCAGCATCCATAGTACTGCTGCCACTGGCGCCAGCCACTCCTGTACCGGCTACTAGGATACTGAGAATGACTTAGAATTAGTTTCTGGCACTTCCAGCAGCAATACGAAATACAAGACAAGGAAATATCCAGAGAGCAAAAGCGAAAGAACACGACTGGTATGAAGGAAGCGAAGATAAGCTACAAATATTCTGGGCGTAATGTGAAGGATATTTTGGGGTTAAGAAATATGGAGGACACTATGATATTATCAAGATTCCCGATGTGGAAACTGTACTAAGAGAACTGTTGGGACAATAGATCATGCCCTTGCAAGATGAGAGGAAGTAGAGAAAATAGGTTACATACGAAGGTTTCAAGGCGACACTCTTCTAACAATTCGGACATCCCAATAGCAAGAAGACCGCAAGATAAAAGCTAGAGAATCTGCAACAAGGAAAATAGACCTTTTCAGCATATTGCAATGAATGCCGACTCTTAGAATATGCAGCAGAGTTTGACAATATGACCCTCTACATTATTATCGTAAGGAACTGTAGTGGGAGACTCCGAGAAGCATGAAGAATCTCTGACTTGCGCTACACCAGAGCAGAACAATTTGCAATATGGGCAATCAATAAGGAAAGTGTAAACTGTTGGCAAGGTGCTAATCATGTTATCGGTAATAGATATGATAGTTCTCAGGTAGCGTACTCTTCCATCGAGGAGGTGAGAGCTGAGACCCAAAGGAGGCTTTGAGGATGTACTGAGGAACATAGAAGTAACCGTTCAACCAAGTATATTGAAATACTGTCTGTCAAAGTCTGCCTTTTCTATCTTAGAAACACGAGGTCTTTAAATACACAAATCTGTTCATGTCTGATATGAACAAAACTAATCACAGGTATCAATTGATACACTTTGCTAAAACTAATAAAGTATCAAAGCGATACTTAAAAAAAATATAAAACAAAACTAAGTATCAAACAATACTTAAAATAAACCAAGTATCAAATTGATACTTAAAACATAACACAAAACAAAACTAAGTATCAAACAATAGTTAAAACAAACCAAGTATTAAATCGATACTTAAAACATAACACAAAACAAAACTAATAACTGAGTACGTGTACCGGTTACATTCCCTAAAACAAAACAACTGTTTAAATAAAACCTAATAATTATCAACAGCAGAGTCCAAGAAACTAAAGTCTTCAATTTCCGCTATCAGTTGTTCATCATACTTGTCACACTAGGGACAAGACGAAATCCTAAGGAAACATTTAGACTCCAAGAAATGCAAATCACAGTAGTCACGAATACCAGATTCATGCTGTACATCAATCTAAGCATTGTCGCAATCAGGACAGTAGTCTATCCAGAGAAATTCGAAGTAGTCTGCAAGTTGGATAATATCATGGTTCAACAATAGTCCAACAATCTGTTGTTGCAGCTTCAAATTGAGTTCCACATAGAATGATATTGTTATGGTATTCGAATGGAGGATGGTAATCATATGAGGGTGTCGAGACCTTATTCCATAGATTGATTTTCCTCATCGCTGCTTTCAAATTCCAACTTAAAATATGGTGCTCAAAACCCATCCCTAGCTTCAAGTTCAATCTGGGATCGCTCAGTCTCAGTAATCGCTGGTGTCCAGCACATTGTGATGTAATTCATTATTGGAGGGAGGGATTCATTTGACATATTGTCTTTCCACCATTTGTTTACCATATCTATAGCATGCTCTAGTCCTTCTAGCAGTTTCCAGCTATTTTGACTCGTTAGGTATTCTTTCTATTTGACTAGAAGGAACTGATCATTTTCATGCCAAAGGCGGTGGTCCCAGATTTCTTCAACTTCCCATTTATCATTCTTATCAATGATGATAGGTTCAGGTCGAGAGTGGATTCTTCCAGGGAACCTAGAGTCCTCATTCGGGTTGAATTGCTAGACAGCAGAGGCGTCGAGGACTGCATTATTGCGACGGTACATGCATCCATCTATTTGGACAGTGTAGTCGTCTTTATGCTCATCAAAGGATAAGATCTTGAAACGTCCTCGCCATCGGGATTGTAAATTCTTGCTGCATCCAACCTTGGTAATGAACATGTTTCTATATACGGTAAGCATATCACCTGGTGGAATAGAGACATGTTTGCGTCGTCTCATCTGAGTAGTAGTGGTGTTTCGGAATCGGGCAACTTTAACAGCTTAGAAGGCATTATTCCGAATTGCTTTATGGCAGTTTAGGTGGTCATCAGAGGCGGCGACTGAGGAATTCTTGAATAGAATAATAGGTAGGAATGGTATTGGTGGCCGAAGATTGCCTTGTATGGAGACACTCCTAAGGTGTCTGAACATTCGGTATTGATATATGTGGTGAGCTCAACGAGGGCTGGTTCCCAGTTGGTCTGTTATTCATTGATCACGTTTCTAATTCTGGTCTTGACTTCGCACATTTTTTGTTCTGCTTGGCCATTAGTCTCAGGATATCCATAAGCAGCCATAATATCGTTGATTCCGAGGGAGGTCTAGGTTTACTTCCAGAATTTGGCAGTGAACTGGGGTTCAGCATCACGGACGATAGATAATGGGTATCCATTGGGGGTGAATCCGTATTGTTAGAGACTAGTTCAGGTGTCTTTGGAGGAATCGGTAACCTTTATTGCTATCAACCATGTGTATCTAGAAAGCCCATCAACCGTGACCAAGATAGTGTCATATCCGGCGAACTTGTTGCATGGTTCTGTGAAATCTATGGCATAGGATTCAAATATTTCGCATAGTAAGTGGAGGGTTCGCACTTTCCCTTCTGGTAGTTGTGTTTGTTCCTTATTTGCTTAACAGAGCTCGGATTGTTTAATGAAATTGCGGATGTCCTTTCGCATTTCAGGCCAGTAAACATATTCTGAGGCATATTGGAGGTTGCGGTCTGCATAATGGTGTCCTTTGTTGTGGATTTCTGTAATGAAATATTCCTTAATAGTCATTCCATTGAACATATGTCCTTTCGGGATGTATAGACAATGTTCACCATAACGGGTGCTGGTATAGACCATTCCATTAGATATGTTTTAGGGGGCTAGGTCTCCATATCTAGAACTATATATAGCTTTGAAATAGATCGGGTCATGGCGATATCCTGCGATTCTTGGACTTCGGAAAAAAGAGCTTAATTCTTCTGTAGTGGATCTAACATCTCATTCATCTTCAATGAGAGATCCTCTTGTCGGTTCGATATGGGCTTTCTCTTCTTCAAAGGTCTCATAGAGCTGCCAGTGATACTCGGAGATCATGGGAAACATGACAGAAACAATGGTTTCATTGTTGTATACTCGTAAGGGTCCACCATACAGTGGTCGTGAGTTAGGTATGTGAAGAGAGGATGGCGGCACTGACTACAGGGGGTGTAGGTAAGATATTGCATCGATGTAGGCTGCTGCTTGTTCGAGTTCTTCAATACCTTGGTGTCATCTTATGGCTGGGCTAAAAGTGATGTGAGATTAGGATGATTCATTATTAACATCATCCATTACTTCTTCTGCTCCTGCTGTAGTGTCGAAACTTGTATTTTTAGAATCATTAGCAGACATATACTACGCTCGCTGGTATCTGTTACCGAATTTAATTTCAGTCTGGTGAAAGAGGCAATTATCGAGGGAACAGTGGGAACAGTGGAGTCTGCTTTGTTCAAGCTCGTGAGGAGGTATGCTGTGGAGGGTGCAATCATCTTTGCACCCATTATCAATATCCTTTCCTCGTTCTGTTCTGGCAGCATTGTACAAGGTATTAGAGAAAGGATTGAGGGAGAGGTAGTACTGATAGTAGCCATTGATGGTCTTTTGTCATAGGAGGTGTCGTCAGGCCTGTCTTCGCTTTTTCTTGTGTGGTCATGAACAAGAGGAGGGTCTGTTAGTTCATAATTCTGATATAGGCGGGAGAGAGCATCAGCTAAATAGTTCATTGTTCCAGGGGTATAAATGATGTTTGTATCGTATTTGCTGATCTCGCCTATCCATCGTGTTCTGCGTCATCCTGGTATCTTTTCTGTTTTACGATTAGTAAGAGGTTAGTGGTCAGTAACAATGGTGAAGGTATTGCCTATCAGGATGTAGTTAAAAGCAGCGAGCGCATCAATCACAGCAAGGGCTTCATTGTCCTTCGCTACCTAGTTCATCTGTGAATTAGTTAACTTCCTGCTGTGCAATGTCCATGGTCTTGCCATTTCATGAGAGGCTCCTTGTCCAACAAATGCTCTAACTCCAATGTCCGACGTATCAGTAATCAGCCATATGAGGTCTGGGTTACTGTAGTCGATTGGTGGTATAGCATTCGCGTTTTTAATCAATTCCTTGATGTCAGTAAAGGCTTGGTCATGAGTGTGGGCCCAGACAAATTCTGCATTGCCGGTAAGGTCTGTGAGTGGTGCTGTCACAGTGGCGTGAGGTGGTAGCAACTGGGAAATATAGTTGAATAGTCCTAAGAATCGGATGAGTTCCTTCTGATATTGGGGTGTTGTCCATTGTGTTACACAAGATATCCTTCTAGGGGCTGCATCTATTCCTTTGTCATCTATCACATGTCCTAGGATTTCAAGTTTATCCGCAAACAGGATTGATTTGTTTCTGCTAGTGTAGGTTTTTAGCTTCCCTCAGTTTGGTACAAACCATGACTATATGGTAGGCATGTTCTATTTTGAAGTTCGAGAAGATAAGAATATCATCAATGTAAACCAAGATGAAATGGTGGAGGTATTCGCTTATGAGTGTTTCCATAATTTGCATAAGGGTGGCTGGTGCATTCATGTCACCTTGCTACATAGCTCGGCTAATGAAACTTCCGAAGGGTATTTTGAAACCGTTATAGCGTTCAGATTCTGCATCTAACCTTGTTTGGAAGTAGGCATCGCTTAGGTCAATCTTGCTTCAGAATCTAGCCCATCCACTGCCATTCAGGTTCTGGGTTTGATTTAGAATAGCGGAGCTGTCTATAACCATGTTTTCATTTCATATTTTGAGGTCAGCCAATAGGCAGATTCTTTTGCCATCTGCTTTGGGTTGAACAAACATAGGAGCAGCACCTATGGCCTCTGCTCGGTAGATGACTCATCTTCTTTGTTGTTGTTTGATCTAGTCCTATAGTAGGCTTTTGTATACGTCAGGGATAGAGTAGGTGGGTTAGCTCTTAAGATTAGCGGTGTCTCCGAGACGGATATGGTGGTTCACCTCTCTCATATGCAGTAACTCTTTGAGAATTTGATGGGGGAAAATATCAGAGTATTCATCCAATAGGCATTGGACAGTTGCTTCACAGACTGCGGCACAGTACTCTGCGCTTGTTGGTTTGCAAGAGATTCTGACCTTCTGATCTGGAAAATCGATGGTTGATTCCCCATATCTGATTATAGCTTTCTGGCGGATCAGGAATGGCACCCCTATCAGGGCATCATATTTGGTTAGATTTCCAACTAGTATCTCCTGGATTGGTGGGATGGCAGAACCTAGTCAAATAGTTGCGCTACAGGTTTTATGGCTTGTTGATGGTGACCCTTTTACTGCCATATTGACTGGTATGGGTTGGTTAAGGTATCGGGTTGGGAGTCCATAGACAGAGGCAAAGGCATTGCAGATCATGTCTTTTCCAAGCGTGCTAGTGTCACATAGGACTCGTGCCCTCTTGCTATTGATCAGTATAGTACCTTCCCTGGCGGTGTGTGCTTTAAATATAGCTAGAGGTTAGACACTGTTACACTCCACATCGACATATCCAATATGGATCTCCTCATATTCGCTAGATTGGGCATCATCACTATCATTCTCAATATTGTTGGCCGATGCTTCTTGTTGAATGGCCTTTCCTTTCTCTTTCTTCGTATGGCAATTCTTTGCCAGGTGTCCTGTTTTTCCACATTCGAAACATTCTCCTTTCTGTCACCTTGATTCTTTAGAGAATTTTGATTTCTTTTTGAATGCCTATGGGATATCTTCTTCTGAGTTATTGGAGGGCTTGTGTCATGGTTGGCTATTACTGCTAGAGGATGCTTGTGTTTTGTATGGCTTGGTTTCATAGAGAATACCATCCTTTCGTTCTCCTCCTTGCAATTATTATTGCAATATCATGGTCATCTTCTCTGACTGGTTCTACCTCTCGCCAGAGGCTAGGATATATAGCATCATAGAATCGTTGATTAAGGATGTGGTGGAAAATGCTTTCTTTCTTCATGCGGTCCTTATACATTATCACATCTGTAGGTCCATCTGTGATTCTGTTAACATGCATTCCATGGACTGCGTGGAGCTGGATGAATTTGTTGTATTGGAGGTCATTAGTGATGGAGGATTGGAATCGGCCTTTCAGGTAATCGAGAACTGTGGATCCTCATAATCTTACATTTCCACCATAATCCTCATAGCATTAGTGGTATACATCCGTTGTATTTCCTTCTCAGAATGATCCAATGTTGAGTCCTGTTGCAGGGTCCTCCACATCTTTCCTTTGCAGGAGAAGATAGTGAGTGAGTTCAGTCACCTATCAATCACAAGCTTCAGGTTTGAGGTTTTTTCCTTCTTCTGTAAACCTTGTGAGGAGGTGGAGTTTGAACCTAGGAGGTTTAAATGCTGCGAGTACTTCCTCTTCTTGAGGCTGAGCCTGAGATATTCCTCCTCCCGAGGGCCATACTCCAGTGCTAGCCATGTCTGATTTGCCACTGGATTCGCGGTCGATCGGAGGTTCAAAGGAAAGTTTCTTTACTGGAGTAGAATGGAATTCTCCAGGAGGTTGAGTCTCTTCCATGTTTGCAGGGCGTCCCAGCTCCTTAGCAGAGCGCCGGCGTTGTTCCTTTCTGGTAAGGTCTTATCGTAAGATTTGCTTTCCTCTCCTAGTCGTCGAAGACTCTATGTTAGATTTGAGACCAAGCCGAATGTGCTGTGATTCTGCCACTTCTCTCCCCTAGCGCTCTGAGGTAGATATCAATAGGTTGGTCAGGCCGAAATCCGGTGACAGGCTGTTAACCAGCTGCTGAGGTCAAAAAAAGTGTAACGTGTTCGCACGGTGCTAATCACGTTATTGGTAATAGATACAATAGTTGGCAGGTGGTCTGCTCTTCCAGAGAGGAGGTGAGAGATGAAGGCTAAAGGAGGCTTCGAGCATGTACTGAGGAACAAAGAAGTAACCATTCAACTAAGTATATTGAAATACTGTCTGTCGAAGTCTGCCTTTTCTATCATAGAAACAGGCGGTCTTTAAATCCACAAATCTATTCATATCTGGCACGAACAAAACTAATTAAAGGTATCAATCGATACACTTTGCTAAAACTAATCAAGTATCAAAGTGATACTTAGAACAAAACATAAAACAAAACTAAGTATCAAACAATACTTAAAACAAACCAAGTGTCAAATCGATACTTAAAACATAACACAAAATAGTACTTAATATCAAACAATACTTAAAACAAACCAAGTATCAAATCGATACTTAAAACGTAACACAATACAAAACTAAGAACCGTGTACCCGTACTGGTTACAGAAAGCAAATCAAACAGGGTGGGAAACGACTGGGAAAGCACGATAGCACACAGGGTGGCTCAATCATCTAGGAACATAGATGGAACCTTCTAACTGCAAGCAGTTGGGTTGAAAGCCATGCATTACCACCAGGCGAGACAATAGAATTAGACAAATCAAAGACAGAACCTGCTCTAAAGTTGTCTAAGAAAGAATATGCTCGAAGGATGAATGGGAAACAATACTTGAGTTGCAGAAAGCCCAGACATGGGTTACGAGAATGCAGATGCCGACCCGACAGTGGATACAAAAGGACAAGAGCTGCAGGAAATACTCGCTTCGAGGCTCGAAAGAGGAGGAATATTGAGGAAATAATCGCGGAAGATTTACAGGTGGAAAACGACCAGGATCCCCAGTAAATAGTTGTCTGGAAGACCCAAGATGTGGACCTAGAAAGCCCATCAAGTTAGCGAACTACTACACAGGACTACACATGCAAAGGAGAGAAGGTGGAGATCATGTGATGATCAAAACGAAGATACGTAATGAAAAGTAGGCAGAAACAACAATATTTGCAATGCGCAACTTGGGAGCAACTGATGATTTTATCGACAAAGAAATTTATGACAAATACAGACTCCATGGCAAAGCCATGAAGTAAGGTAGACAAGTCTACGTAGCAGACAGAAAGGGAAGGAAAATGGGCCCTATAACCTATATGGCGACAGTACCTATAGACATTGGCATAGGGAAACAGTAACCTTTCAGGTAGCAGATCTCAAGAACCTTCAGATAGTCTTAGGAATGCCATGGTTACAAAAACCAATCCCGACGATTGATTGAAACGAGAACAACATGACCTTCACCAGTGAACTGCGTACGACGTGATGTCTGGACATCTCACTGGTAGTCTACTGCACACCATACAAGAAGAGGAAGAGGAAACCATGCATGTAAGGTTTGTGGAGATGCGCCAAGATAAGAGAGTCCGGATACAAAAGCTGGAGCAAGTGGCAAAAGTGCCTACCAAAGGTTCCAAAGGGGTGGCAGGACACGACCTGTATGCCAACAAGGAAACCAAGATACGTGCTAATGTGCAGGCAATAATAGGGACAGGAATAGCTATTGGACTACTAGAGGATACCTGTAGATGGATAGTACCCTGCAGTGGTCTGATAGTCAGACATCGCCTTATGACAGTGGCAGGGGTAATTTACAATGACTACATAGGTGAAATCAAAGTGGTCCAAGCGAAACTGGCTCAAGAAAACTACGAAGCCCAGAAAGGCGATTGAATAGCACAGTTGATAGTCGAAAAAATCAACTAAGAGGATGTACAGGAAGTAGATCAATTGGAAGAAACTACAAGGTGGGACAAGAGATTTGGAAGCACATACTAGAACGAGCCTGATACAACAAAAATAAATGAAATCAAGGAGATTACAGTAGAAATCTTCAGAAGGTACTATCGAAGAGTAGATACGATAGCAATTCTTAAATGGATATACAAAGATGAAAAAATAGTTCGAGCAAAAATCAATGTCAGGACGGAACTAGCAATCTAAGACAAGAGATACTAAAGCAAAAAACGATAGAAAGAATTGATTCCAAAGGAGTATCATCAATTCACGAATTAATCCACAGAAGATGAAGCTACAGGGCTACCACTCTGAAGACCAGGAATTGATCACGAGATTCAGCTGGACAAAGAGGAGAAAACAGGAAGAATAAGGGAGATATCGTGCAAGATGTTACACCTACTATGAGAAGCGGAGATCGAAGAACTTAGAAAGTACATCGAGTAAAACGTAAAAGGATGATGGATTAGAGACTCCTTTGCATTAGGAGCATCTTCAATACTGTTTGTCAAACAGAATGATGGAAAAGTGAGACTCGGTGTAGACCATAGAGCCCTCAATTCGGTTACTACGAAGGTCAATATCCACTACTCTTAATTGGAGAGGTACTGGATAGACTATAGTTTGCAAAATACTTAACCAAAATTAACATTAAGGAGACATACCACAATATACACATCAAAGCAGGAGACAAATGGAAAGATACATTCGCCTGATGATATGGAATGTTCTAATACTTCTTAATACCTTTGAGGCTAACCCATGTACCAGCTTCATTCCAACGATGGATCAAGGAGGTAGTTAATAAGTACCTGCACATATGTTGCATCATAGACTTAGACGATGTACTCATCTTCTCAGAACACATGCAACAACACTACAAAGATGTCAGCAATATCATGGCCACAATGCAAGGATTAGGAATGAAACTCAATTGAATAAAATACAAATTCCACAAAGAAGACACCAAATACCTCAGATTTATGATCAAGTGGAGCGCGGTCAAAGTTGACCCAGTCAAAAATAGCACCAATATGGGATTGTGCCAAACCAAACAACAAAATAGATATTCAATACTGTATGGCATTCTGCAACGTTTATTGAAGATTTATAGAAGGATTTAGCTGGCTTGCAAAACCACTCTATAACTTAACACAGAAAGACAAGAAATGGGAATGGGGAGAAACAGAACAAAAGGCATACGATACCATCTGAACACATCTGAGATCTGTACCAATACTGGTACACTTTGACCCAAGCCCAAGGGCAATGATTGTAACAGATGCCGCGAAATATAGATATTCAGGCAGACAGTTGTAACAATTCAAACACAGAAAATGGAGGCCAGTGACTTACCGATCCACGACACTGACTTCAACAGAATGCAACTACAACATTGTAAGCAATGAACTATTAGCAATATTTCAAGTATTAAAGAAATGGGAGAAATACATTCTGACCAATGATCATCCGGTCCGAGTTTTAAGCAACTATAAGAATCTGGTCTCGTTCATGACTACAAAACAACTGAACAACTGCCAGATAGGATGGATGGAACACCTTAGCAAATACAACTTGAAAATCGAATACCGACCAGGAAAAGAGAGTGGAAAGCTAGATACTATCACAAGGACTGGGAGCGACAAACTACAAACAAAAGAGACAAAAGAATCAAACAAAAAACCTGGATACTATTACCCAAAACCTCCTTCCAGTCAATACAGGTTATCCAATTTACAGCAACAGAAGACAAGAAAATCAAGCAGGTAAACAAAAAAAACAAAACAATTCAGACAATACAAGAAGCATTGAAGGAAGGAGGAAAGGAGATGAAAGAAATTGCGCATGGCTTATCCCAATATGAGGATGGAAACATGTGGTACGATGGAAAACAATACATTCCGGAAGAAGAAAAGATAAGAACCGATATCATACAACAACACCACGATATCAGAATGGCAGAATACAGAAGAACAGCTAAAACCAGAGAATTCATCACGAGCTCATTCTATTGGCCAAGACGACGCGAAGAGGTCAAAAGATATGTTAAGAATGGCGATATCTGCCAAACAACGAAAACGGCTAAACACACACCATATGGCTTACGGAAATCAAATGAAGTTCCCTACCGACCATGCTAAACAATTATCATGGATTTCATCAAGGACCTACCATTATCAGGAAAATGCGGGAGCATTCTGGTCATGGTGAATTGCCTGACCAGAATAAGTCATTTCATTACGGTCAAAAAAGATATAAACAAGAGGGATTTTTACAAACATTCCTCCGAGAAGTCTTCTGACTTCATGGACTCTGGAAGAATATCATCACTGACCAAGGAACTATATTCACATCAGGACCATGGAAAGATTTAACGGGAGAAATAGGTATACAAAACATGTGGAGTACTGGATTTCACACGCAACCGGATGGACAAACAGAATGGCTAAATGCAATACTTGAACAATATTTACGGGCCTATGTCAATTACAAACAACATGATATGTACAAACAACAAAAAATGGCACAATTTGCATATAATAATGGTAAATAAGAGACAATTGGTACCACACCCTTCTTCGCGAATTACGGACAACATCCACAATGGCAGGCCATATATCTTACGATTAAGGGCAAAATACGGGATCAGACAGATATGGGAACGCTACACAAGACATTACAACACGAAATGAGTCAAGTACGGCAATGTTAAAAAGCACAATGCGATAAGGACTGAAGACTGGATACAAACATACAACTGGCAGATATGGTATGGCTAATACTACGCAATATATATACAATATGACCATGAAAAAAATTAGACTTCAAGAAGATGGTACCATTCTGAATAGTGGAAAGAGTGGGCAACCGAACTTGTAAACTGGACCATGTACCCTCAATTAGGATATGCAATACATTCTACATCTCACTCCTCGAATTACACAAATACAACAGGTTTCACTTATAAACAATCACTCCTCCTCCTCCAATCGAACTCGAAGAAAAGCAAGGATACAAACTACGTGGAATATTCAATTCCTACTTCTTCTACGGAAATCTATAATACGGAGCCAAGTGAACCGGTTACTTACCAGAATACCATAAAGCCTGGTACCCCGCACACAACTTCCAACGTGCACAAGATGTTCTCTCAACCTTCCACCAATGATACCAAGGCAGCCCCGGCACAGATATCGATCATAGGCAACCAAGACAAAAGCGAGTGAAAACCTCCAGCGGTGTTGCAACTACATCAGGACTGGGACAATGGCACCTGACAAAACACACAAACCAGACATGAATACTCATTCATGTGGCTGACTGACAAAGAACTCAGAGAAAGGGAAAAGCAAGTTCAGCATAACAGCATGTCATGGACATATACTATGATGATAGATGTCCCACACATTATAGGGATAAGGAAGGCACAGTGAGGTTCCCGAGAGAATACAAAAACTAGAGTCAGGACTTAGACTATACCCTAAAGTACACGAAACTGTCCTTCAACAACGCTTGCAAGATGCACAGAATAAAGAAAGTCACTTCGGCATACTACCCACAAAAGGTTGAAACAAAGAAAGAGTTGGATGGAAAAGACCACACCATATGGTACAGGGCTAGGGCCTCGAGAATGAGGCTGACGGAGGGGAGAGCACAAGATTTATCTACGGAAACCGAACTGGATTCCAGAAGGCTACACAGGATATTAAGAGGATTCCAGGAACAACTTGGCAAGGCCGAGGCCACAATCTCAGCAAATGAAAAAAGGATTGCAGAGCTAAGTCAACTAAGCAATAGTCAACGGCGTCCCAATAAGATGGTAAACCTCACCCTGGAATGTATGAAGATAAGATGGAGGAAGGTGGATGACAAGATCAATATACTTTAGAGGTTCATGGGTTCTGCAGGATGGGAACTATTGAAACTTGTGTATAAAGTCTGATAGGACTCAGGCTTAGGGGGAGAGAGGCTAACGTCACAAACATGTCTTAGCATGGGAAAGGACCTTGACATGACTCCGGATTATGAGTCATGTGTATGTTATTGTTTCACGTATATGACTCATTCAAGTCATATAACCTTTTCTATTATGATTTGTTATTGTTTCACACATATGACTCATTCGAGTCACATGACTTATTATGTGATGATTTGTTATGTTTCGCACATGACTTAATTATAAGTCATGGGATGTTCTCCTGGTGAGTATGCCTTTGGGGTATGCCTTATGCATATGATTTATGTTTCTCACATGACCTCATTATGAGGTCATGGGTTTCGAACATGTAACCACTTTGGTCATATGACTAGTTTGTTATGACTGGGTTTGGAGCATGTGACCGCTTTGTTTCACATGACTACGGGTGGGAAGAAGACTATATATGGAGGCCGATACGGCCGTGAAGAATTGTTTCTTCATGCTTTGTTCTAAGTACCATTCCTACTTATTACCTTTATGAATATAAATCCACTTCACGACTATTATCTTTATTGCAATATTTATCGTTACGTCGAGAAAGGTTCTTCACAAAGAAGAGTTGGAGAAGTATTACCATAGGCGTTTCCAATAGAAGACAAAGGTCTTGTAATATCAGTAACATAGGCAGTGGTCTAGTACTATTGGAAAACAAAGTAATGAAGAAAAATAAGATGAGGAGTATCGTAGCCCATCGCCAAGAACTAACCATCCAAGCAGGGATCGTTACAGTGACAGAAAGAATAATACTACAAAAGGTGAAGGCACTATCCGAACTTATAAGCGGAGGATAGGGTGTGGCTACTATCACACAATATCCATCGTATGTGACAGTCAGAAATATTAGACTAGAAGATAATAGGGCCGTTTCAGATACCCGAAAGAGTAGGCAACTGAGCTTATAAGCTTGACCTTCCCCCTCATTGGGAATACAGAACACATTCCACATCTCAATCCTCGAATTACTCAACAATAACATGTTTCTCGGAACAAAGAATTATTCCTCCTCCTCTGATCGAACTCGATGGAGAATTAGAATATGAACTAAAAGAAATCATTGATTCTCGCTGCATCTGTGGCAACCTCCAATGGGGAGCCGAGTGGACAGGTTATTTGCCTGAACATGATAAACCTTGCTACTACACATACAACTTCCAAGTCGCACAAGCTGCAATCTCAACCTTCTACTAATGATACTCAGGAAGGCCCGGCCTAGTTGACAATCACATTCAACCAAGACAAAGGTGAGGGAAAGGCTCCCACGATATTTCAACCATCCGTGGGCTAGGGGAATAGTCCTGGCAAAGCCACACCCACCAGCCACGAATACAGACTCTTGAGGCTGACGGATGAAGAGTGCAAAGAGAGGGAACAATGAGCAAAGTATAATGCCATATGATGGATGGTATACTGCGATGACGGATTCCAAACACACTGTGGCGACAAAGAGGACACCAAATGGTTTCTTAAAGAATACAAAAAGAAGGATTTATGCCTGCACTATGCTCAAAAGCCCAGGCAAGAGTTGTTCAGATGGGAATGCAGGATGCACAGAGCGAAGGGGATCTCTGTGGGATTCTACCTGCAGAGAGAGAGAAGCAAAAAGGGGTTGGAGGAGGAAAGCTCGAAAAGGTCTGTGGCCATGAGGACATGGCCTAGGGAGTGAGTGGACCAAGGCTCCTCTGCAGAGACGGAACCGGACGTTAGGAGCCTACAGAGGAAAGTCTGAGGACTGCAGAAACAACTTGGCCAGGCCGAAGCCTCAATTTCAGCAAATTATAAAACTATTGTGGAGCTAAGGCGGCTAGACGATATCTAGCGGGATATGATTGAGATGGCAAATTTGACTCTGGAGGTGATACAGATCAGATGGAGGAGGACTGATGAAAAGATACAAGAATTAAGAAGAACTATGTGCGTGGCAGGACAAGAGGTCCTGAAAATAGGAGAAAAAGCCTGATGGGACTCAGGTTTAGGAGGTGAGAAGCTAATGTCAAGAGTATGACTTGGCGGAGAAAGGAATTTCACATGAGATATGGTTATGTGTCACAGGAATATCATAGTTTCACAGAGTCAAGTCATATGATTTGTTACGTTAAGATTTGTTATGTTTTACACATTGCTCAAATATGAGTCATGGGAAGTGCGCCTGGTAAGTATGCCTTGCAAGTGTGGCTTGCGGGTATGCCTTGTACATATGACTATATTTAGCACATGATCTCGTTATGCGGTCATGGGCTTTGTTCATATGTATAACGATTCCTCTTCGGATATTTAGTTCTTAGTAATGGGGAACGATACTTCTCTGCTTATATTTCTTTCCTTACTCTTACGATACATCTAGGCCTCTACCTACATTACCAATAGTATCAGACCTCTGTCATCAATTGGAAACGCCTATCGTAAGCTTTCCCAAAGTTTTGATCGTCAAGAGCTTTCCTTGGTGTAACAATAATGTTGCAATAATGATAAAGATCATAAAGATGTTTAATATTTGTAAAAGTAATCAGTCGGAAAAGTACTTAGAACAAAGGGTCAAGAACCTATCTTCCTTGGCTGCATCGGCCTACTTATATAGTATTCTTCCTGCTCTTAGTCATGTGACCTAAGGTTGTCACATGTGAAAAACCAAATCATAACAAACTAGTCATGTGACCAAAGTGATCACATGCTCAAAACCCATGACCCCATAGCGAGGTCATGTGCAAAACTCATAAACCAATAATAACGCAATAAACAAGTCATATGACTCGACTGAGTCATATACGCGAAACCCATGACCTCATACTGAGGTCATGTGCAAAACATAAATCATATGTGCAAGGTTTACCCACAAGGCACACTCGCTAGGCATACTCGTCCGGTGCATGTCCCATGACTCATACTTGAGCCATGTGTGAAAGCAGCACAAATCCCACACATAATAAATGATATAACCCAAATAGGCCATATGTGCAAAACAAGAACATACCTGTGACTCATTACCATGTGTCACGTAAAAACCCTTTTCATGCTAAGCCACATTCGAGACAGACATCAATCGTCATAGTATACCGTCCATGACATGGCATTATGCTGTGCTTGTTTTTCCCATTTCCTAAGTTCTTCATTAGTCAGTCCAATGTATAAGTATTCGGCGCTGGTTGGTGGAGTTTGATATGGGCTATCGCCCCATCCTTCATGTGGTTGTAATGGTACTGGAGCCTTTCCCTTGCCTTTGTCTTTGTTACATGTGATCATTACTTGGGCCGGTCTTGCCTGAGTATCACTGGTGGAAGGTTGAAATGGCATCTTGTACGAGTTCAGAGTAGTGTGCATAGTACCAAGTCTTATCATGTTCTGGTAAATACCTGGTCCACTGGGCTCTGTATTGTGGATTTCGGTAGGCAAAGCGAGAATCTACTATCTGGTTACATTCGTATTCTGGTTCTGCGTTGGGTTCAATTGAAGGGGGAGGAATAATCATTTTTTGAGGGAAACTTATTGTCGCTGTATAATTCCACAAGTGAGATGTCGAATGTGTTGTGTATTCGCATTAAGGGGGAAAGGTCATGTTTATAAGCTCGGTTGCCCACTCTCTCCACCATTTTGAGCAGCCCGATTTTCTTCTAGTCCAATTTCTTTGATGGCCATGTCGTATGGATATTGCGTGGTATTAGCCATACCATATCTCACAGTTGTATGTTTGGATCCGGTCTTCGGTTGTTATCATATTGTGCCTTTTGCCATTAATGTGCTTCACTTCTTTCATGTTGTAATGTTTCGTGTACTTTTCCCATGTTGGTTTTGTCTGGTATTAGACCTTTAATAGTATGATATGTGGCTTGACTTTAAAGATATTGTCTGTAATTTGCAAAGAAGGGTGTAGTGCCAATTGTTTCTTGTTTTCCATTGTTGTATGCGAATTCGGCCATTGATAGTAGTTTGTACCAATCATCTTGTTGGTAATTGATGTAGGCCCGTAAATATTGTTCAAGTATTGCATTTACCTGTTCCATTTGTCTCTCCGTTTGTGGGTGAAATGCGGTGCTCAGACTGCTTTGTATCCCCAATTCTCCAGTTTCTTTTTTCCACACTCCTGATCTAAACAATATTCCTCAGTCGGTAATGATATTCCTTGGGAGGCCGTGGAGTCTGAGGACTTCTTTGAAGAATGTTTGTCTAAAATCCCTCGTCTCCATATCTTTTCTGGCCAGAATGAAATAACTCATTTTAATCAGAGGATCCAGTACAAGGAGGATGCTATCACATCTCCGATAATGGTGGGTCCATGATGAAATCTATAGTAATTGTTTTCCATGGTAGTTCGGGAACTTCCTTTGATTTCAGCAATCCGTATGGTCTGTGTTTAGCCATTTTCGTCTTTTGTAATATGTTACAATTCTTGACATATCTTTTGACATCTTCGCGCAATCCTGGCCAATAGAATGACCTCGTGATGAATTCTGTGGTTTTCGCTGTCCCTCTGTATTCTGCTGTCCGGATATTGTCCTGTTGTCATATGATGTCTGTTCTTATCTTTTCTTTTTCTAGAATCTATTGTTTCCTGTTGTACTATATATTTGTATCCTTCCATTGGTATAAACCCAGAGCAATTCCTTTCATCTCCTTTTTTCCTTCCTTCCATGCCTCTCATAGTGCCTGAATTGTTTTCTCTCCTTTGCGTACCCTCTTGATTTCCTTTCTTCCATTGATTTGAATTGGATAACCTCCATTACCTTGAAGAAGGTTTTTCGTAATACTGTTTGTGTTTTTTGTTTAATCCTTTCATCTTCCTTTTCTTACGGTTCGTCGCTTGCAATCTTTGACAGAGCGTCTGACTTTCCACTCTCTTTGCCTGATCAGGATTTGATTTTCAAGTTGCATTTGCTAATATGTTCCATCCACCTTATCTGGTATTCATTCAATTCCTTCGTGGTCATGAATGGGACCAGGTGCTTGTAATCAGTTAGAACTCTGACAGGATAGTTGTTGTTCAGAATGTATCTCCTCCATTCCTTTAATGCTTGAACTATTGCTAATAGGTCTTTGTTTGAAACATTGTAGTTGCTTCCCTCTTGGAGTCATTATCTTTGATCTGTAAGACACATGCCTCTATTGTCGGACTTCGCATTGTTGCGATAGCGTCCCTGAACACACATATTTCGAGGTATCCATTTTGATCATTGTCTTTTGATGTGTGTCGAAATGTACTCTGTTTTGGCGCTGATCTTAGATGTTTTCGAATAGCATCATATGCACTTTGTTCTGTTTCCCCCCATTTCCATTTCTTGTCTTTTTTGTTTAGGTTATGGAGTGGCTTCGAAGGCCTGCTAAATCCTTCTATAAACCTCTGATAAAAGTTGTAGAATCCCATAAAGCCTTGAATGTCTGTTTTGTTGTTTGGTTTGGCCCAATTCTATATTGTTCCTGTTTTGACATGGTCGACTTTGACTACACTGCAATTGATGATAAATCCGAGATATTGGATTTCTTCTTTATGGAATTCGCATTTCATTGATTGGATCTTGATTCCTGATTCTTGTTTTGCAGCCATAATGTTGGTCACATCGTTCTGATGTTGTTACATATTTTCCAAGTAGGTGAGTACGTCATCTAACAATATGATGTAACATATAACAAGGTACTTATTGAGTACCTTGATGATCGATCTTTGGAATGAAGCCGGAGCGTTAGTTAGCCTGAAAGGCATAACCTAGTATTCAAACATCACATATCTTAAGGCGAATCTAGTTTTCCATTTGTCAACTGCTTTAATGCGTATATTGTGGTATGCATCTTTGATGTCGAGTTTGGTGAAGTATTTTACTCACCGTAGCATCCCCAGTGCCTCTCCAATTAAGGGTAGTTGATATCGATCTTTCTTCGTAATTGAATTGAGGAGTCTGTAGTCTATACAGAGTCTTATTTTTCCATCTTTCTTTTTGTTAAATAGTATGAGAGATCCTCCTGATGCAAAGGAGTCTCTGATCTATCTTCGCTTTAGGTTTTACCAGACGTACTTTCTAAGCGCTTAATGCTCCACTTCTCTTTGTGGCTATAGCTTCTTGTAGGGAATCTCTTTTGTTTTTCCTGTTTTCTTTTCTTTGTCTAACTGAATTTCATGGTGGATTCCTGGTCTTTGAGGTGGTTGCCCCTTAGCTTCTTCTTCTTAGAATAGAGTTGTAAATTGATAATATTCCTTTGGAATCAATTCTTTCCGTCGTTTTTTATTTTGTTATTTATTGTCTTGTATTGCCAGTTCCATGCTTAAGTTAATTTTTACCAGAACCAATTTCTCATCTTCTTATATCCATTTGATGATTCCTGTTATATCTCCTCTTCGATTGTACCATCCAAAGGTTTGTGCTATGATCTCTTTGATCTCAATTCTTTTTGTTATCTCAGGCTAGTTCTGGTTTATGCTTCCAAAACGATTGTCTTCTCGTGTAGCTTCTTCCAGTTCATCTACTTTGGACAGATCCTCCTGGTTGATTTTTTGGATGATCAACTGTACAATTCGATCGCCTTTCTGGACTTCATAGTCCTCTTGAACCAGGTTGGCTATGACCACTTTGATTTGACTAATATAGTCGGCCGTGATCACCCCAGCCATGGTCATGAGTCGATGTTTGACTGCTAGACCACTGCAGGGTGATACCTACCAATAGGTGCCTTCTAGTAGTCCGATGGCTATTCCTGTCGCTATTGTGGCCTGCCTATTGGTGGGTATCTTGGTTTCTTTATTGGCATAGAGGTCATGTCCTACTGCCCCTTTGGAACTATTAGTAGGCACTTTTGCCTCTTGGTCCAGCTTTTGTATCCGCACTCTCTTGGCTTGTCTTATTGTGGGGAACTTTGCATGCAGGGATTCTTCTTCCGCTTCCGGTATCAGAGTCGAATAGACCACAGGTGAACAGTTGAGACATCATGTCGCACACTGTTTGCTGGTGACGGTCTTCTTGTTCTCGTTCCAATCAATCGTCGGGTTATGTTTTCACAATAGTGGCATCCCTAGAACTGTCTCGTCGTTTTTGATATCTGCTACCTGAAAGGTTGCCGTTTCCCTATGGCAGTCAATATCTATATGTACTGTCACGTTACAGGTTATAGGGCCCATTGCGCTTGACCTTCTATCTACTAGGTAGACCTGTCTCCCTTGCTTTCCTTTGTTAGTATGGAGGCCCTATATATCGCAGATTTTCTTATCAAGGAAATCTTGGGTAGGCCCAGAGTCGAGTATTACATATGTCGTTGTTTCTTCGTGCTTTTAGTTGTGTATCCTCGTTTTGATCATTACATGGTCTCCATCTTCTTCTCTCCTTTATGAATGTAGTACCCTGTAGTAGTTTGGTAACTGGATGGGTTTTCCATGTCCATATCTTGGGTCTCCCAAACCACCGTTTACTGGGAACCGTTGTCGATTTCCGCCGGTAAATCCTCTGCGATCCTTTCGCGAATATTGCTACTCTTTTGAGCTTGCAAGTAGTTGTTTCTAGCTGTCCTAGTTCTTTGGTATCCACAGTCTGGTCGACCTCTACAGTTTCGTCTCCGATGTCCTGCTTTTCCGTACCTGAAGCAGAGTTTCCCATTCTTCTAGCATATTCTTCCTTTGACTGGTTCAGAGCATATCCTGTCTTTGATTTATCCATCTCTATTGATTCTCCTGGTGGTAATGCTCTGCTTTCACCTCGAGCTGCCTGTGGTTTGAAGATTCCATCCATGTTTCTGGATGATTGGGCTACCCTATGTGCTATGGCGTTCGCGGAGTTGTTTCGAACCATATTTAGCTTGCTTTGCTTATCGATTACCCATCTTGCAAATCATTCTACGGTTATGTAACATTTGTCAGAGAATTCCCCTGCCTCACGGAGACTCTCACTGCTTTTTCTTGGGAGGATGATGTAGAGGGTAGCGTAATCAAATTCTGAATTATATTGCAATAGTTGGCATTGGTTCCAATATGCTGAAAAGGTAAGTTGTCCTTTTTGGATTTTCTCCACCTTTCTTCTTGTTATCTCCTTAGCATTGAGATCTCCGAATCTTTCAAACAGTATCTCTTTGAATTCCTCGTCCATGACCTATTCCCTCTGTTTCCTTCCATCATGAAAGGGTATGATCCATTGTCCCGCGGGTCCTATGAGTAGAGATTCCACATAAGAAATCTTGATCTCATCATTGTGTTCTCCATATCGCTTGCCAGCAAAATACCCTTCGCATTGTACCAGGAATATTAGTAGCTTATATTCTGCTCCTTCTCACCAGTCAGGTTACTTTGGATTTGGTCACTTGATATTTCCTTGTCCTGTGTTTTGTGTTGCTACTAGAAATGCCTGAAAATGATTTTCAGTCATTCCAAGTATGCTAGTGCCTGATGCCAGAGTGGCTGGAGCTGGTAGCACAGCTGCTGCTGATCCCGACATTTTCTCAGGTCGTGGAGTTCCGGCAGGAGAGCTATCGACTGCTGATCTCTCCTCGGGAGTTACTGGGCTTGCTGCCCGCCAGGCCTCTGTTGAGACGTGATCCAGCAGGTTACTAAATTCCTGAAGATTAAGGTTTTGATCTTCAATGTCGATATCTCCTACCATATCTGTGTTGAAGTATGCCGTCTTATATGATTTAGTATCACACTAGATGACGCTTTGTAATGTAATAATCCCTTCTCAGATAGTTTGTTGTTGGCGATGAGGCACGATACCTCTCTTCTGATATTTCTTTTCTTTCTCTTATCATAGCTCTAGGCCTCTGCCTATGTTACCAAAAGTACAAGACCTCTCTCTTCTATCCTGAACACATATTGTAAGCTTTCACTAACTTTTCTTCATCAAGAGCTTTCCTTAGTGTAATGATAATGTTGCAATAAAGATGAAGATCATAAAGGTGTTTCATATTCGTTAAAGTAACAAGTAGAAAACGTACTTTGAACAAACTGTGAAGAACCTATTCTCCTTGGCCACAGTGGCCTCCTTCTATAGTGTTCTTCCCATCCGAAGTCATGTGACCCAAAGTGGTCACATGTGCGAAACCAAATCATAATAAACTAATCATGTGACCAAAGTAGTTACATGCTCAAAACCCATAACCTCATTGCAAGATCACGTGCAAAAACTCATAAACAAATCTTAACACAATAAATAAGTCAAATGACTCCGATGAGTCATATGCACAAAACCCATGACCTCATAACGTGGTCATGTACAAAACATAAATCATATATGCAAGGCATACATGCAGGTACACCTACAAGGCATACTTGCCAGGCGAACATGCCATGACTCATAATCGAGTCATGCGAGAAACAAAACATAATAAGTCAGATGACCCAAACGAGTCATATGTGTGAAACAATAACATACCTATGACTCATAATCATGACTCATGTGAAACCGATTTTCTGTGCCAAGTCACATTCATTACAATGTGACTTATCCGCATCATAGGACTTGTTTATTGTGGTATGATTGGTTTATGAGCTTTTACACATGACCTTGCTATGAGGTCATAGGTTTTGAGCATGTGACCACTTTGGTCATATGACTTGTTTGTATAATTTGATTTTACACATGTGAGCGCTTTGGGTGACATGACGACGGACGGGAAGAACACTATATAAGACGGCCAATGCAGCCGACCAGGTTAGGTTCTTCATGCATTATTCTAAATACTTTTCCTCCTTCTTTCACCCCGTATCACATGTGAAGGTTCAGTGTTGATCCAATCAGAGCCCTTGATTTCTATCTCATTATAGGCTCCAAGTCCTTCACTTTAAAGACATTGTTGGTACTTCATTGGTATACCCCCACCTAGGTTTGCCAGAAGTCCTTTCTTTCTGTTACTTATCTTTTCGGCTGTTTATTACCGTCCGCTCCTCACATTCAGTATGACTATGTGAGCCTCCGGTCCCTCCGGCATGTCTACTCTACATTTGTCGGTCATTTTGCCTAGTGCCATCCAAAATCACTTCACCCTGGAGGTGGAAGTCTCTCGCCTTGGGCATCACATCTCCATCCTATCTCTGCAATTTTATCGCGCTCGGAAAAGATATCTTCGTTGTCAGCTGCACTTGTGAATTAATTTACAATCAATAACATCGGTTATCATACGATGTTGGCAGCTGAAGCTCCTACAGTTATCCTGTCTTCGCCTCTCCCTTCTGTTACTTCGGTCACTACAGTGGTCTCTGTTGTCGGTAGTGGGTCAGACCCTGACAGTTCTTAGAGTCTGCAAGAGGAGCTACCTAGTAGAAATATTACGCTGCCAGTTATTCCGGCCCCTTGTGTAGCTACCATTGTGGGTGGTGCTGTGGGCTGACCTGCTCCTGATTTGTCTGGGTCACTTGAGGTTCTTGCCCCTGTTATGGGTGTGGTAGATCCTGGTGTGGTGACACCAGCTGCACTGGTTTTACCTTCTTCAGGGGGGAGGATGCCTGAGTCCTCTGTAGCTGAGCACCTAGCCGGTCAAGGTAAAGGTAACCCTCCTACTGGCATCTCTCCAGTAGTGATGGGTGGTGATGAGGGTGGCTCATTCACTCCTATTACTAGACCTGTACCTGGTAGTGGGAAGAAGAAGTAAAACAACAAGCACTGAGCCAAACAAGACCAGACCTCACCTATGCCGCTTGTACCTGACTTGGAAGCGTCATCGCCTTCGCTGGTTTGCTATCGCGAAGCGGCTACTACAGAGTCTGCTGAGGGTTCACTGCCTGCGGAACATACTGAGCAGTTGGAAGAGTGGCTAAATATATGGGCATGTTTGGTCAAGTGCACGTGGCTTGGGGACTATTTTATTCTGGCTGCTTCGATTGAGCTTTTTGGGCTACACTGCCGATATTGTACCCCCCTAATACACTACGATAGTTTGTACACCCCTGGCCAGGGAGCTCTGACCCTGCAAGTCGGCTTTCATTTAGGTTTACCCGCTTGGTTATTAAGTGTTTCTTTTGTTTGGTGATGTTGGTAGGTACCGGAGTAGTCGGCGGGGTGTCCCGCGATTATTGAGCAGGGATGCTCAGGTGTGTTTCTATTGTGGAGGGGGTTTTTGAGCAGTCACATGGAGGTGGCAGAAGTGGAATCTTTTTATATTGTACGGGTAACTTGGCTGATGGGTATGGGCTCTGGGGGATATTTCTTTACTATTGATCGCTTTATATTTAGTGTTTGTGTTGGGGCATGGCACTGGCATGTTTGAGGTACGGGATTGGAGGTTTAGTTAGTTCATAGTTAGTGGTATCCAGGATGCGACAACCTAGGGGCCCGGTCCTGAGACTCATCGTATGCCCGTGTTGGCGGTACAAGTTTAAATAAAATTAGATTAAATTCTAAGTACTTTTCCTACATATTACTTTAACGAATTGGAAACACCTTTACGATCTTTATCATTATTACAATGTTATTGTTACACCAAGGGAGGCTCTTCACAAAGAAGAGTTAGAGAAAGCTTACAATAGGCGTTCCTGATAGAAGACAGTGGTCTTGTACTATCTCTAGCGTAGGCAGAGGCCTAGTATTATCGTAAGAAAATGAAAAGAGAAGAAGAGAGTGAGAGAAATATCATTCCCTTTTGCCAACAACTAATTATACGAAGAGAGATCATTACACTGTTGTACAAGCCATAATCCAATATGGCTTAGGTGCTCCCACACGGGACATCAGCCTCAAGACCTTATTGATGAGTATGCAATTTTGATGTTGGTCAAGTCCATTTTCTTGACGGGTGTATAGGGTAGCACACTCACTCTCAATCCTATTTACATGAAGGTAGTCAATATATTTCTTCTCTTAGTATTTCACTACACCATCACTTCTAAGAGACTCAATCTTCATGCCAGTAGTCTTCTCAGCCTGTGTCTTAAACTCTAGGAAGAAGTGGAACATGTCCGACCTTTGGTGCATAAAATAACCGCCGGTATATCCTGTACACTCATGCGTGAAGAGAACAAAATAGTGACATTTTCCAAGCTAGAGAGTTTTAACAGGCCCGCATACATCACTGTGGATACCTTCCAGGACCTTGGTTGCGCTGTGTTGTGGATGTAAGAATGGTTTGCGTGCCAAACTTCCCTGCACACAGTCTTCACATTTTTCCATTCTTTCGGTCTCACCATTCAATTTCAGTGGTAAATTCATACCCACAACTACTGCTTTCATGGACCTAATGGAATCATAGCTAGTATGCCCTAATCGCCGATGCCAAAGCTCGTCAATATTCTTCTTTTGCCTGTAACTGGTATCTGCTTTACAGAGGACATGTTTCCTGTGGCTAGATTGGTCCTTCTGGTAGTTTTTTTGACTACGTATGGAGAAGGAAAAGGCGATTCTGCATTCGAGCAGTTCCTATAAGATCTGCGTTCCAATACAGGTAACAACTCATTCCAGGGTCAATATTTGCCTCTAGTCTGCGCTCTATCAATTGACCAAGTAATAGTAGATTTTGGCAGACTGGGACGTGAATAGCATTTTAGATAGCCACCTTTCATGTCCTCCCTTGTGGTAGGAGTACAGTAATCTCAACAGTACAAATTCCCTCCCATTTGAGATTTCTTCTGATCTGTCAATGACATTGACACTCCATGTTCCAAGGGCATACAATCGATAGTCTATAAAGTATGATTAAACCGCAGACACAGGATTTGAGCAGCCATTGTCTATCTACTACTCTTCTCCTTATTTAGCTCTGACTGACCTAGAGAGAGCACATTATCCCTTTCTCTGTTCCCGTTAAAACCCCACACTGCGGAAGATGACTAGTCTCCGTTTCTTGTTCTGTTACTGTTTGTCTCCTTTCTACCTCTATTTCGGTGTCTTTCTCGTGGTCCTCCATTACTTAATTATGAATTTTCTGCTCCAGCTCTTAACTAACACTGCTTCTTCTTATGACCCTTCTTTTCTCAATTGTAGCATATGGTTTTGATATCACATCCATCGCTTTTACTGGAGTAATTCTATCTGCTAGTATTACAACTTCTCAGGTTTTCGTTCCGAGAACATGGTCCATTTCTGGTGTGACAACACGTGACTTCTCACACTGCTAGCTCTCCCACATTCTTTCTTTCTGACTTGAGATGGCTGTCGTGATTCACCATTTCGTCCATTAGCTGCTGTGATCAGCTGGCGTTGCTGTAGATATGGCGGTATGTTCTCCATACCTCGTCGTTTATAGGCAAGGCTCGCAAGATAATATATGTTGCCTTCATATCACTAATCCCTTGACCTTCACTGTCACAAAGTGCAAGGTCACTAAGGAGAGATTTCAACTTGTCATTAAATGTAATAACTGTAGGAAAGTCCGTAACCTTGAATGATTGGATATCATTATTGATCCTATGAAAGTGTTCCGCTCCAGAGTCCTACTGGGCCTTTCTCAATACCGTCCACATCCTTTTTGATGTTGCGATATTTCAGTATTTCCTTCGAAAATGGGGTTCCATATGGCTCGCTAGCAATGCCTTTGACCTAACATCTCTCGATTTCCATTTCAGTTGCTCTTTCATAAGTGGGGTAGACTTAGTAGTACTACTATTACTTGTGTCTGGGGCCAGAGAACCTGCTCCGGAAGGGTATTTCTCTGTTCTGTCCATGATAAATGTCAACTCTTGCCCAGCGATTAGTATCATCATATCCCAGGCCCACTACTCATAGTTGGTATTCTTTAACAAATTGACATTCAACTTCAGATTCATGCCTGATGACTCGAAACTCAACTCACTCATGATAGTAGTTCGGGCGGAAATGGTGGGTACCCTTTGGTTGGTAGTGCAAGATTCTTCTAGGTCGTCAAATCGGCCAGGCTCATAACCTGTTGGCACTAGCAGTTTCTGTATGGCACAGTAGTAGACAATTGAAAGACTAATGACAGGGAACTCAGATATTTCGCTCACGCTGTGTGGTTTTTCTATCTAACGCATCCTCTGGAAGGAGGGAAAACAGGCAGACTAGATACACATTTGATGTGGCCACGTATTGTGTACCACAGAGTATACTAACACTGAATGTGAGAGTTATTTACAGAACATGATATCACTCACCGGATATGACAGTCACTATTAGCTATTCCGCCCTATACCTTGAGCCCATAACCATAGACAATCCCTCAGATCCTCCTACAGTGTCATCCTTCCAACAAAACATAGGGAATCAGAATATGTATTTTTCAATTTGTTCTATAAAAAATACCTCTATGGTATACTTGTTGCAAGAATTATTTGTTTAAACAAGACTTGTGCTTTTTCAAGTTGTATAAAAATTCAACTATGTGTAAGAGAACTTTTATAACCAATCCAAGTAATTCTTTGGACATTATATACATAAATCTAATCATATTGGCATGTTATATATACTGATATTAAGATAACAGCTGGAAATATGGCTTGGGGGCATATGAACAAACAATGCTCTTCCCTAAAATTCGTATAAGTAGCGGCAACCAAGAATGCGCTAACCCAACTTTGGAATAGTAATAGTTTCTGGGACCAGGCGGGGTGTGGTGTCGGTATTTTGAAAAACGCATCAGGTTAAACACATATCAGAAGACTGCCATCGGCATAATGATGCAACTCGGCTTATCCCTGCCATCCATGGGAGCATGTACCAGTAGTTCTTTGAGGACCTCTGTGCTAAAGAAATTATAGGCCTGGATTGAAAAGAATGGTGAAACGCAAACGCGAGAAGAAAAAAAAGACATGAAGGTTTACTTGTTAACTTGGGACTGGTCCTTCCACAATGGTGGGTGAGCGGCTCTCTTTAAATACATAAAAAAGAATTGGTAATCTACCGGGAGTCTTCCTATCAGGATCCCGTCTTCTCCGTCACTTCACGCTCCATCTCCTTACCACGGATTCAAGCCTTTACCCTACGTGTACTGTTTTGCCTCTACCACCGCAGTTCCTCGCTGTCCTCTCCAGTTCCTCGCATTCCTCTCCACTTCCTCCACTAGTAATAGTTCCGCCAGTGTTCGTCCCAATTCATTCTTTACCGCGGCTATGTCTCTCACTGTTCCAGTTGTTTCCATTTACTGCTGTTCTTTCCGAGCCGGCTTTAATCCTGTTCCGGGTACTCGTATTCGCTCATGTACCATTGTCGTTTCTGTTGAAATACACGAAGTCTTTTTGGTCTGGATTACCTGGTCTGTGACCCTGTATCAAAAACGGTAATGCATTAGTCTAGTTGGAAAGATGTTTGAACCAGGGTTAGTGTGTTTTAGGACGGAAGGTGAAGGAACGCTAGATGTTTGGGGCAGGAGTTAGTTGTTGCAGGATTGTCGGAGTGATGTCAGATGTTGCATGAGCAAGGAGATGGAGAGCACTAGGGAGTTAGTGTTGAGCCTGATTGAATGGCTACTGTTTGCGTAGCACTAGGTTACCGCAAAACGTTTGGAAGTGACGAGAGTGTTTTGGAATTGTCTGATACTACAAGTAGATGGTTTCTGAAAAACGTTGAGGTAGCGGTTGGAAACACTGTGGATTCTTCATGACGGCGGAGACAGATAGTGCGGGCTTGAGAACAGCAAAATGGTTCGCTGCAATGGAAGATATTTGGATAAATAGGGCACCTCAGACAAACGTAGAAAATATAAGGACCAACATTGACTCTCCCTCGAATATAGCCTATTTTATTAGTTTCTACAGATACCCCCACATATCAAAGGAAAGCATAATGCTGACCAATGCCCGTAGAAATGCTTCCGGGTAAGCGCAAGTGATTAACAATATCAACGAGATCTCAGATGCCCTGGCGGCGGAAGAGGGCGCCAAGGTCAGGAATTAAGCCCTGAATGACCTCTCCCCTACTAGAGATACCAAACTAGTACCCGGGACTACATACTGTAAACAGGGGCGTGGGGGGATGCGAATCCTGGTGGTATGATATAACTCATACGACCGGGGTATATTTGTACCCCGCCCCGCCTCTCAAGGGTGATTGTGAACAAGCCTCGCAATGGGCCGACCCGGGCCGTAAATTGCTAAGCCCAGCCCAAACCCGGCCCAAATGATGTCAGGCCCACCCAACCCAACCCAGCCCAAATCAAGCCCGGGCTACCCAGAAAGCCCAAATGTTTCAAACCAAAGCTATTAATTCCCTGCATTTGAAGACGTAATTATGGCCATTATTGTACTAAAAAGACATAGTTTTCCTGTTCAGTGAAATGTAGAAGCTACAAGAAAAGAGTGTGTTGTAGGGCTCAGGGAATTTGCGGGAAAGTGAATACAAAATAGGAAATAAGAAAAGACAAGAAACCAGAAACAACAATCACGAGAAATGAGTTCCTAAGGTTTAAAGAACAGGGATGGATCGCGATATTCTAATATCACAAGGAGGATAATTACCAGGCAGAGGATGGTGGAAGACTTGGAATCATCTTTAAGAGGCACATGGAAAAGGGGTAATTCAACCAATGAGGCTGAAATATTCTCAACATTCTTGAGCATGACGCAAGTCCTGGGGTTCAAATTGATTTCAGTCCGATATGAGTAATATCGTGTGACTTAAGAAACCAAAGTTCTAATATGGGCTTGTGTTTGGGCCACCCAGGCTTGCCTTCCTGGCGACCCAGCCCGGCCCAAACTGCTATCCTCCCAGCCCGGCCCAACCGAACCCGCTTTAGGCCCGGGCCGGCCCAAAAACCCAAGACCCAATTGCAACACTTGATTGTGAAAACCTGTCTCACAAATATAGGCTTCTCCTTTATCAATGGGTTTCAAGCCTACCCCAACATCACAGAGCTGATATGTTTATTTATCTCATATGGCTCTATTCCCCGGAGATGGGTTCCCAGAAGACAAACATCAAGTTACGACGGATTCCTTGCATTCAGCCTTCTTGACCCCCATAACTCGTGGCATCTCCTTCTCCAACCGCATTGACTCCGCATTTTCTCTTGCTAAGGTCGGTTATTGGGATGCTAGTCCAGTGGACTACACTGGTAGCACACTGCTCCTCTGCGCTGATAAGCTTGGACACACAGGATTCGTGACAATGCTATCGCAGTGAGGAGGAAAGGGTTCAAGAAGACCATAGAGATAGGATACGCCAATGACCAGTATTGTGAGGTATCTGGAATCGGGGAGAAGGTGTGATATAGTGATTACTGGCGGGCAGGACATAAGGGGATACCAGGAGGGCAAATAACGGTATTTCGAAGCAAAAGAGAGGCAATCGTGGTAAACTATCGATGCGGTATAGACCATCGCCAGCACATTAAGGAGTCGGCCGGATCGTTTGTCTTCCAAGCCTTGCTCGCTTTGAAGGAATCTTGGAATATTACCTAAACAGAACAAGAGCAATAAAATACAAGCAAAATTTTTTTCTTAATAATATCGTTCACAGTATCCGTCACACAAACCACAGTATCATAGCTCCCAGCAATGCGAGCACTGGATAACGGGAGACAACTCTCAGAATCAGTATAGGGTGGCCATTATTTACAAAGTTATAGGTTGCTTTGCTATCGGATACTTTATTTCTCTTCTCCACAGGGATGGTCACTGTGCTTTGTATGATCAAGGTCGACGCTCCTGCACTGCCCTCAAAGGTTCTCCTAGGTGAAAATAGAATGTTAAACTAAATATTAAGAGGATGTGACCTCTGCCTATATTCCAGTAATCAGTTTTTCGTCTTTTCAAGTGAATGGAATGTACTGCACTTACCTCATCAATAGCCCCCATCCCCAATTGATCCTAGAGGTATCGAAACTTTTATAAAAACAGAATTGTGAGAGGGTGTGAACTGTGCCTATATTCTACCAATAAGCTATCATTCTGTTCACATGAATGGACGGACTCCACTGTGCTTACCCCCGCCATAGCTGCCTTCTCCTAATGTATAGGTTGTCAGATATTCCAATTGTCCGGGGAAACGAGAACAAAATGTGTGAGAATGGAGAATACCCTATTTTTAACCCTGACCAAAATTATCCTCTCAAAACCCTTTTCGATCTTGCTGCTATAGCCTCTGAGTTTAGATTTATACTCTGCCGACTTCTCCTTTTGCCCCAAGTGAAGCTATATTAGTTTCGGCTATACAACATGTTGAAGCTTGAGGGTGACGTGGTACCTTTTCTTTTCTGGTTCTCTAGTAGTCATCATGATCTCTTTCTTGCTATTAGGATTACATCATTTCGGTTTCTCTTAACAATTATCTCCACATGTATACGTGTTATCCATGACTCTCATGGTAACCCGTGTTACAGTTGTGTTCGTTTTTACTTGTGTTTTAGTCATCTTTCATATATTTAAGCACTGGGATATCGCCCATAGTGGAGAGAAGAACAACTGAACAATCCTTATCACGCTACATCAAGTCTCCGATATTCACCTATATTGCTCGTGATTATGTTCCGTTTTGGAGTCTTACAACTCCTGCCGTGCTTCCATATCGAACACAACAGAAACTCTTATCCCATAATTTGGGACACAAGGATAATTAGTAGAGCCTTAATCTGAACTCAGAGACCTTGACAACAAAATGGAAAAAGGGTTTGAGAGAATAATACAGGTCAGGGATAACCATGTGGAATCTGCCATTCTAGCTCATTTCGTTCTCATTGCACTGGGCAATTGGAATGTCATCTGCCGTAAGGTCGGGCAAAGAGGATTGTTGGCAGAACATAACTCTGAACCTTTACAAAATTTGCAACCGTTAGTCCTCCGTACTTCATTTAATAAGACAAAGCGATAATGAAACAGACACACATCATCGCTCCTTCACTCCAATAATTCTGTGTTTGACAATTGCTTCTTGGAGGCGGTGTTGGGCGGGCCCCGGTATTTATAAGCAAGCGTTAGGCAGATGAACGATACTCATGACTCTCTTACGATAATATGCGGAGTGCAGAAAAGAGGGAACAGTGAACAAACCTATCGGAATTTATGTCACACGAATTTTAGTGTATCGTCCGCAGTCCCATCAGCGTGTTGTACCCTACACTATCGTATGATAATATGATATGTCAAGTGGATTTAGACAAAACCTATCCTAGTCCCCCAAATATAGCACGATATCTTACCAAGAAGCACCAGCTAGAGAAGCACCGAGGTCGTATGATACATCATCCAGTCGGTCAGAGCCTGACAGACACACATCCCCGCCTTTTCTTTACCGATTATGCATACCGCCTTTTACACCGCTTGGCAAGACCTTTATCCTGCACCTTATTAATCCCTCGCTTTTCACACATCCTCCTGGGCATAATACCACCTATCCCAGTGATGACCCCAGACAATCTCCGACTGGTACAAATAAAACACATGAAATATAATAGGGGAGATGTCCCATAAGTATCGGCTATGTACGCATAGCTGAAAAAAAAAAAAAACACATTATGTACACCAAAGGCCCGTAGGGATCAATTCGACCGCGAAATTCTAGAGCTTTAGAAGGCAATGACTAACAGAAGGCAGCGCGATAATAGAAGGCGAGGAAACAAAGCAGCAATTACTAAATGCCCTATGAAAAACATTGCACAACCAAAAGCGGCAAGTTCTCAAAGTCGCTCTGCAACTCAAGCATTTCAAAAGCTCTCTCTCTGTCTAATTACTGTCTCAGTTCGCACGCTCCCGCTCCACACGACTAACTAAACTGACCAACTGACTAGAAAAAATATCAGGATAAATAAATCAGAAGGATCACCTATCCTATCCTCCCGGCCATCATTGCATACCTGTATCTCAAACACCTCCCACACTCGGCTGCATTTTGTCCTGCGCTCGCATGTCGATCATGCTACCAGGGGAGGGAGCGGGCGGTGGACTCAACCAATAGGCCTCCGTGCTCCCGTTGATTTCCGCTGTCACAGTACCTTCCACGCTCTCGTGTTAATACAAGAACTACTGGAACTAAGACTCTGAACGGTCTATAACTCCCGCTGCGGTTCATATCCCTCACCATCTGATGAGAGTTGGTATCCAAGTTGCTATCAAGCACCCTGGATATACGCTATTGTGATTGGATTCTTTTATATTCTCACGGCTTCATCAAACATTTTTTGTTTCCCCGACGAACTTTACTTTACGTTTTTTCGTTCACTCGGGTCGTTGACGGTGTGTTTTCCTCTCACTTTGAAGGGTATTCGAAAGGGAGATATCCAAGGTTTAGCCTGGTAGTCTTTCGATACGGTTTGTGTGAGGGCGCATGGCGTCTCCTTTGCCTGAACCTTTGCCCTCTATGGGACCAAGTTCCCCCTCTCCCTCCTCCGATTCCTGTCATGGAGTGTGTTCGACTCGACGTTTTTGCCATAACAGGTACCTTTCCAAGTCCCATAAGTGTGGGCAACTTAATTGTTCTGGTAGTGTAGGTGAGGCATGTGTGCATACACGTCTGTTTTGTTTGCTGTGTGAGCAATCCGACCACTTCACTGGCTACAACCAGTGCCCCGCCGTCCTTGCTGCCTCCTCTGTTCGGTCCTCCCTTGCATCGGGTGCCGCCACTCCCGTGGTTGCAGATGATACATCAAGAAGATTTGGAGTGGCCGATAAGTCGGTCAACCGAATGATCCGTGGCCGCCGTGGTAAATCCACTACCCCTCAGTCAGACCGAATCATCCGTGATAAGGAGGCTGCCACTACAATAGCTACGGGTAAGACAGTTCCCTCTTCCTCCTCTTTGGGCTCCGGCCCATCTGCTACTAAAGCCACCGTTCCGGTGATCATTTTGAAGAAACCTGTTTCCGTGCTTCTGGATCAGCTGAGGCTCTGTTTTAATGCGGATTACAACCTTAGTGATCAAGGTAGGGGCGAGTGTTAGGAATCGGTCGCTGGCGATGGATTAATATTATTACGTTGATATGTTTTTTATTATTGATCTCCCGGTTGGGAATGATGGTTGTCATGTTGCCCAGGAGGTGGAGGGCTTTGATTTATTTTCGTTTGTTCTGGGATCAGGTGTGGAGGTTTATGTTCATTCGGTGCTGTGTAGGTTGTTTGAGATTGGTGGACACGATGTGACATGCGCAATGGTGGACCATGTGTATAAGGGTGTGGCATGTCGTGTGGGGGGGGTCTACCTTAGGCCGGGTGTGGCTAAGACCGACTTTGTGAAGGCTTGTGAGGATATGGTGGGGTGTGATGTTTTGCTGGGTGACTTTAATGCACATCACAGATACTAGAATGCTGCCGGCGACCCCACGGTTAATAATCTCGGGAGGTGACTGTTAAGTTACTTGCAACAACAGCAACTTGGTGTTATGCTCTCCTAACGGCATACCTTTCAGAATGTTACTGCTATCGATCTGTGCTTATGAAAGGTCCGACCGAGATACCACCGCTATGTTAATGCTGCCGGGTTAGAGCACTGTGGGCAGATAATTCGGTGGTTAGCTGATGTTCCTGCAATGGGGATGCGACCAAGACCGGCATGGAAGAGGGCCAAGTGGGACCAAGTTGCTATAGGTCTTGATCGACTTAGGTCACTTGGCGATGAAGAGTTGTGGGAAAGTGTTAGGAACATAGTTGATGGGCTGCCTCGCTGTGGCATGGGTAGGAGCTGCTGTGTCTGGTGGACCGTTGAGCTTGAGAGGATGAGGAAGGATGTTCAACAGCTGCGACAGATGGGACGTGGAGATGTCGGATCGGAGGACTTTAAGTTAGCCAGGAACGTGTACAGGTGAACTCTTGTCAACGCTCGTTATGACAAGATCAGTGATCGGCTAGCTGAGGCCAGGGACCCGGAGATATTTCGACTTACCCGAGCTATCGAAATGCGAAGGACGATACCTCCTATGGTGGACGATAATGGCATGTGTGTTCATGATCACCAGGCTGTGAGTGATCTCATCGCGGCACAACTTGACCCAGTTTCCGTGGCCCTATGGATGACAGCTCAGGTTATTGAATTTGAGACTGCAGTGGATATCGGAATGGCAATTCGCCGGAGTCTGGGCAACACAGGGCCCGGAATGGACGATATTGGCTATCCGTTCCTTCGGTTCTGGCACCGCCGAGATCCTGTCACTGTCCAATGTCTTGTTGATTATAGGTTACGCCATGACATTGAGGACTGGCACTCGGCAAAGGTAGTCCTAATTCGTAAGGCCGACAAGCCTCCTAACGATATCGTCAAGTCATGGAGGATGATCCACTTACTGCCGAGGTTTGCAAAGGTTGCGGAGCGTGTTGTGCTTATGAAACTCACTTCTTGCATTAACCTTATTGATACACAGTTCGGATCCAGATGTAAACGAGGCTGCCACGATGCTATCTCAGTTGTCTATGTGTTCCTTGCCCATAACAAGTACCTCCAAGCTGCTTTGGTTTCCATCGATATGGAAGGAGGCTTTGACCATATAGACTTGGATCTGCTGTCTGATTTCCTCGTTGCGCAGGTTTGTCCAGTGATACTCTGTGCTTGGGTCAGGAGGTGGGCCATGAGATGTGTAGTGCTATTCCGGTTCAACAGACGCATATCGCGACGGTATCAGACAATGAAAGGAATACCGCAGGGTTCACCTTTATCGCCCTTTTTGTTGGGTGTATATGTCGCCGATATCTTTACGCCTAGACTGCAGTACCGACCTTCATTGAGGAGCATCATGATCAGTTACGTCGATAATGGTATTATTGCCGTCGCTACAGGCTCTGTCCAGTCTACGCTGCAGCACATTGTAGAAATATTTGAAGACTGCAACAGGATGGCACGAGCGAGGGGTATGGAGTTCAGTCCGATTAAGACTAAGTGGCTGGGCTTTGGAGATGTCACCTGGCAGGCAGTGCAGTTGGACGGGAGCGATATAGAGCCATTGGAAGATTTAAGGGTCCTTGGCTATCAGTTCAACCACTTTGGAAACATGTCTGCACACATGGGATACTGGCTGAACAGAGGGTTCGCTGTGAGGAGATGGATATCTGCGCTAGGGAGGATGTTGGGGGATTGGGTGCATAGGAGATGTTTCGGCTTTTCCAGTCCGCATATTTGCCGACGGTCTATTATGGCCTTAAGTTCGTAACCGACCTTGGGTCGTATGTGAAGCGAATTCAGGTGCAGGTTAATTACTGTTTGAGGCGTCCTTTCCGCTGTCCGATAAAGGTGGCCAACAATATTTTGATGGTTGAATTTGGTACACCACCAGTTGCCTTACAAGGACAGTATCTACAGTGTCGATGCTATAGCTGCATGATCAATTACAAGTACTGTGCTGACCATCCATAGTTTGGCTTGGTCCGTGATCACTGGGCTGACCCAGATATGGTTCCATATCGTATGCTGTCAGACAAGAGGTTGTTACGCCCATGTATCACCTTTCCAACTGCGGTGAAGGAGGGTGCTGCTGGCCGAGATCACCAGTTGGTTGAGGACTTGTCGACAAACGAAACGCTCATCATATATACTGATGGGTCTAAGACATCACTCAGGTGTGGAATGGCTTGGATGGTCTGCGAAGGTGGCATGTATGAAGAAGCTCGTGGACTCGCTGTACCTCTTGGTTGGTCTATCGTTGAGTGCAAGCTGCTAGCAATTGTGTGTGCGCTGCGTGAGGTGTCACTGTATCATAGTGGTACCGTTGACCTGTTTACGGATTGTGCGAGCGCTATATCCCTCATTCGTGATATGTCAGCAGAGGGTGAATCTGTGGGTACATGGGAAGGGTTATGCCCACTTATCACCTGCTTCGAGCAAGTCAACATCCGATGGGTTCCCGGGCATGCTGGCACACATGGCAATGAGCTGATGGATAAGATGGCTAAAGCGGCGGTATACGCTAGGCCACAACCTCAACACTGGCAAGACTTGTGCTTTGGCATAGGACACTCCATGATCGCCAAGGACAAAAGGAAGCGAGAATGGCTGGGTGGCACAAGGATGAAGGATACAGCTATTACGAGCGGAAGCCGCAGCCACCCCGACACTTGGGTGGGCTGACCCGGATGGACTCGTTTGTGTTGTTACGGATTCGATCGGGCACGGGCATGGTTGGTCATGATGACTGTATCGGGAAGGATGCACGTCGACATTGGACCGAGTGTTCTCGTTAAGACACTCCACAGCCGGATAAGCTATATGATGATCGACAGATAGCAGCCTGGAAGACATGATGGACATGGCATGACTAACTCGGGCTTGGTATTCCTTCGCATCTTTCCATTATACATGGCGAAGGGATAGTTGCCGGTAACCCCTTTGACCACACCCTGTATGTGAAGCGTGGGGGCACCCTGACGGGCGTAGCGGATGACTCATATGACGACCACCCAATCAGGCATCTGGATAATATGGCCCAATACGTGTTTGGTTTGTTTGGAAGATCGGACATGTGTGCGTGTTGTGGCCGTATATTCACGTCTACGAGGATGTTCCAGAGGCACATTGCGGATCACCCGGAGTGTGCTGATGACTGGGCTGGGGTTTACTGGCAGCAAATGGTTGGCATGTGGCATGAGCTTGATTACGCCACGAGGAACAGCTTGGTTATTTTTTGGGCCCTGAAGATTGCTAACTATGGTGTATGTTACCCTGGCTGTATCTCTGTGTTAGTGAGCAGGAGTGCGATGGTTCTTCATGTGAGGGGACGGAGTAGATGCTGGGATAAATTGTTTGATTTGTTTTGGGCATGGGCGTGCGATAATTTGGATGTGTTGGAGGGCGATATTGGGAGGAGGGGTGCGAGGCATGAAGAGGCATTAATCCGGGATCCCGCTAGTCGGGATGAGCGCCCGTGAGCATGCTGGTAGTGATTTTTGGATTTATGTTTGGGTGGAGGGCTGCGAGATGAATTTGTTCATGGTTGTGTTTTATTTACTTTTTTTTAGTTTAGTTTTGTGTTTTGCTTGTTGATGCCGGGTCGGCGATACAAGGATAAATAAATTATATTGAACCTGGATATACGAATGCGACACAGAGAACAATAACATTAAGCACCTCGGCAGAACAAAACATCTCTACCATCAGGCTGAACAACTCTAGTGAGAACTAATGCCTATAGGTATAGCGAGAATGACAAGGAGGACAACAGTTTGTATATCCTCGGGCTCACAGTAAGCACCTGTCATGCGTTGGATGTGATATGATAGCCGGTTGTTTAGAGTGCCATATTGATATGTATTATCATAACCCCGAAAACATTCATTTAATTAGCGCTGTCTGCACATGGACTATTGCCAAGGATGGATATTGAGACCGTTTCTGTAGCAGAAAATCACGGCCCCGATATTCCCACGGAGACAATAGTTCGTCTGAAAAACCCACTCTGTCAAATGGCGTCATTGTATGTCCTCAAATTCAATCACAAGAAGTGACGTACCAAATCGTTAGGTGCTTGCACAAGTAGTGGGTGCCGCCGTGCGGAATCATCGACCAGCTCTCCTAACACATATAACAGCATCACCACCATATGCGCCGTTTCGATATCTATCCGTGGACAGGTTTTGAATATGAGCCTCAGACAATAGAAATCGATAACGCCAGGATTCCTGAGGAACATACCGCGGTCTTTGACCCGACTATGCTCGTTCAATCCCGAACACCATCGCCGTGGGGTGAAAAATGCAGAGCCGGAAATAATTGATACGCGTGGGAGTAATGGACAAATTCGTCATTGACTCTCTAGACGAGTAGGCGATAACCCAAGGTTCGGGAGGTATCGGATAGTGTGCTCAATACAAACACTTAGGATGTCCAAGTTCAATGCAAGCACCTTATATCTCAATCTTAATTCTAATGTTTTCCAATATATATTCTAAGCATGGCAACTATTACACTCTTGGTTAAGTTACTACTTGAAAAGGAAATGAGACTCGGGAGGGTGAGACATTTCCGTGGGGGACGCCCGGGGGAATGGTCATTAACTCAAAATTGTTGGGCAAGTTTAGGAAAAAAGGGGACGGGACGACAAAATGTCGTCCATCCTCGTCCTGGCCCAGGACGGACGGACTGCCGCGTTGCGAACACTGGAAATCCAAGACAGATGGGGCCGAACACCGCTCTGGAGAGGCTGCAGCGATGGATGAGAGGAAAGCGTAGGGTTTTTCCTGCAAAGGAATGATGTTGATTCTAACAGGCCAGATCTGGACGGCTAGAGTGCACTCTTAATGACGGCCCACAATGGGCATGAGAAAGTGGTGGAGACTTTGATAAAACAGGAAGATATAAACCCCAATATGGCAACAAATGATGGCCGAAGACCACTCACCGTCGCTGTTCCCTGCGGCCATTAGGGAGTTCTGGACTGCAAGACCTCCCAGATATTGGGCATCAACCACAACTAGGATAAAAAGGTCTTTGATAAAATGTCTCTCACCCCCAACCTCCCAAAGGTAGATGGAAGAACCCCACTCGCTTGGGGAATGTGTTGCGGACATGAAGAAACAGCAAAGCTACTCTTAGAGAGGGGAACTCGTCAAACTACTATTAGGGCGGGAAGATATCGACCCCAACATACCAATTGCCGACGAGGTAGGACACCCCTCATTTTAGTCACCGACTGCTAGCATGAAGGTGTTATGAACTGACTCCTGAAATGGAAGCGCGCTGAGGAGGAGAAAAGAAATCCACGGCAAGCCCACGAGGCGACAACCACGATGCCTACTTAAGCCTGCAAACGCATAATCTCGCCCCCCATATCGCCCGGCCACCCCCCGTTTCCAGCGCCCCTAAAAGCAAATTCCTGACTATGCACCTGCGATGGCCGCGAGTTCGTCTTCCTCTATGTCATTGCACTTCTGTTTGAATAGTCTTCTCTCATATTGGAAGACTTGGCCGACAAAATCCAATATCACGCGTTAAGGATAGAATGGGGTAGATGTGGTTTTAGCCCAAATTGAGTATGTTCAAAATAGGGCCGTGCGTTGCTAATAAAGAGAAGTGGATTTAAAATGTACAAGTAATTGTTGTTATTAATAAGATATTGGGCAGGGCAAATGTTCCTACATCGTGTAACCGTGGGTGCTGGGGGCAGGGGGGTGCGGCGGGGCGCCCTTTAATGCCCCACTATAGTAGGTTAATCTAGATAAACCTCGCAAGTCCTTAACCCATAGGCGGTTGATCCCATATCTTGGCATATGACTCTATCTAGCGTAAGAGCGCGAATGAACGGTTCTTCTGCAAGGATGACAGACTCGCCTCTCCTAGTAATGTCTGGCGTTTTCCTCTTTTTTATTTGTCACGGAGAGTAGTAGTTTTGGTGCCTTTTTTGCCCCCTTTCCAGAGGAGGACGTTATGGACCCTATAGCACAAAACCCGTTTGTTGGAGTTCTTACAGTGTCAACCGCACACAACTACATGTATGACCTTGTCGCATTAACTACTCCTGCCGCTAAAATTGTAATAGCTTAGCCAAAACCTCATATTAGCTCGACATGTTTCTATTGTAGTACCCTCTCACATTTACTCTCTCAGGTAATAGCCTTTCACCTGCCTTGCACTTATGTGCTGATTGCGTTGGGGCGAGTCCTTGGGGATTGCCTAAACACGAATGTTTCTAATCAATAGATGTCAGATGCAGGGTGAGATTGATAGGTATCCTGATAGGCAGGCAGCAGTTTTATTGGTAGAACCTAACAATGATGATCTCATCGACTATAGACTACCACGATAGCATAGAGTAACAATGCATGTTGAAAATTGAGGGTGATGTGGTACCTTTCTATATTAGGCTCACTAGTTGTTATTGCAATCTATTCTCTTACTGTCAGAATTGCATCACTCTAGTTACTCTTGTCACTCATTCCCGAATGTCTTTTACTGGTAATACATGTCATAGTTGTCTTCATGTTTTTACCTCTTTCGTTTGTGACACTCTGTTATCTTCTATGTATTTAAGAGCCGGGATATCGCCCATAGTGAAGGAGAGAATAGGAAATGAGCCTTGTCCTATCACAATAGATCTATCATTGTCACCGGTATTCCTCAAGCGATTATTCTGTTTCGGAGTCTTACAAGTCCCGCCGTGCTTCCCAAAACGAACAATGCATCCCTGTATGCATTGTGGTTTTAAAGCCGAAATTGACCAAAAAATATGTAAGCCACGTGATATCAGGTGTGGTGGACGGAGGAATTATTTCTCTTGCTAGTCGCGTCCCTTGCTTTTCGCACATCTGTAGCAGATGTGAGGGACCCAATAATTCGGATAGAGGGTAGCAGTGCTGGTACTCTTGTTTATGTAGTGATATGCTTTGATAGGACAATCTCCATGGGAACTGCAAGTAACCATTAGAGCTTAAGGATAACAATAAACATTACAAAGCAGAACCCCACTCCATTGGGCTGCGGCTATGGGGTATGAGGAAGTCGTTTTTCTGCTAATGAAACGAGAAGATGTCAACCCGGACAAAGAAGATATGTGCGGCCGGACTCCGCTCTGGAATGCCAGCCTCAGAGGACACACGGAAATCGTGACGTTGCTCCTGAAAAAGCAAGATGATGACCCCGACAGGCCCGGTGTCTTTGGAGAAAGGCCACTATTTATTGCCACTGGGGACGGACACCATGGAGCGGCGAAACTACTGTTGGGGTGGGAAGATGTCCACCCCAATCTGGCCAGAAATAGCGGCCAAACGCCATTCATCGTGGCTGCCAGCTATGGCTATGAGCGAGTTGTAAGGCTGCTGCTAAACCGGCGTTATCTCGAGCCCAACACGATGAGCAACGACTGCCAAACACCAGTCGGACTCGCTATCCGCTACTCGTGCCAAGGTTGTGGCACAGCCACAACCCACGGCAGCTCGCTGGCTCGCAAACGTGGGCACTCTCAAGAGAGTGCCCGACAGCTCAATTGTTCTTGACAGCTCAACGGTCCATTGCTGGTTGCCATGGCAACGCCCTAACTGTACACAATAAGACTATTCAGCAGGACATGAGAAATTAAGAATACAGAGAGATGAATTAGAATAGAGTATAATTTTGATTTAAATATACTATCATGAGAATACGGCTACTCTATATTATATTCATTTTTGCAGCCTTGATTGCTGCTTAATACCCTTGATTATTAGTCTGGATATTTTCTTTCTATATGCTAGCATAGTACGTCTGTCTTTGACATACATTTTCATCTCCGTTAGTAATGGTTTACGTTCAGCATGCTCAGCTTTTTTCTTTGCATTTTGTGCACGTCTTAACTGGTTTTCAGTCTTTTCAAGCTCTGCATCCACTCTTTTTTTAACCATCTGTCATGCATCTTCAGGATATTTAACTCTCTCTTTTTGCACTTGTCATCTATTTTAACTATTTTGTTGTGCACTTCTGGCTTCCTCAGCTGCTCTGGTATGTTCCAGATACTCTATATCAAGGGCTACACACTGTACTTGAACTAGTCCATCCTGTAAGACTAGCTTCAGCCCGCGCTGAAATGTAGGAGAAAGATCTGCTGCCTCGTAGAGTAAATTATCTCCCTGTCTTTTAAGACTTCGGATCATAAGTAGTATGGTAGGAGAGCTCATAGAAGGAGGGGTGACTGGTTGCTGAGGAGAAGGTTGAAACTCATGCAACTTAGTAAGTACAACACTGGGATCATAGGGAATTAGACCAGTTGCTTGGAATAAGGAGATAATTGTTGATCCTTTGAATGTGTAGTGTTGTACAGAATCAATATGGTTTAAGTATCCTATTTTGTCAAACTCTCCACACCCAGTACGAGTTGTGGCTTGTACTGCCTCTGCATGGTAATGCTTATAGGGTTGAAAAACAACCAAATCTAATGGCTACAACAAGTGGCTCGGATGAGGGTGTAGGCAGAAGACAACAATTTTACGCACATCACAGTAGTCAATAAACTGCTTTGTACAATGTGAGCCAAAACCATAGAGAGGCAGTAAATGATATTCTGCCACTTGACTTTGAGCAGAAAGCCTTCGAAAGTGGGATAGCCATATCATCCATAAATAGTCGTTACTATAACCAGTCTCAGAGGTACCAATCAGGTAGTTGTTAGGTATTGAGGTAGCTGTGTACCAAGACTCCATGTGAATACCACGAGGAATAATAATCATGAGATATAGAACACAGCCATCATTACTAATTGTTTCACAAACAGAAATTAACTAACGATTAGTGCAGCTGCCAAGACATGTTTGACGTTTTGGATCTCAGGTTATAATCCTCTGGCCACGTCTAATGATTATACAGAATCCGGTTTCATCAAAATTATATATATCCATCTTTCGAATCTGATACTGATGACAAACAACATGATACTTCTCAAACCAGCTTTGTATATCATCTGGATTATGGGTATTCTTGCGGTCAACGTCAATAGTCTTTTGCTTGGACACATTATACTTAGGATGATGATCAAGAAATGTTCGAGCCCAATGTTTGCGGACTGTTGGTGCAGGTAATGCTCCAGTAGGAGCATTTTGTTGAATTTTATTGGGAAATCCTGATACCATCTGGAGCTTGGTACTAGTTCTAATATTGTTACGCCTGTCCAGATACTGACATACAGCAGCCTCTTGGTCTTCTGTAAGCTTGTGGCTTGTAGCTAGACACTCCAACTTTGATTGTTGACTCTGCCCGTGTGCACAAAATCCTTATCGTGGAATTTCATATCTCATAGCTGTGGATGCTTGGTCAGGATTATCTTTACTAGTTGTATGAAGAAAAGATACAACAGCCTGACTGTGGACTTCAATATCGACAGAAGGTTCACAACTTTGACTTAGAGGAATAAGTACCTGCTGTGATGTGGACTGCATAAGGGATAGAATCTTGAGGAGAAATCTACTAGGCAATGCCACGTTAACAAGTTGGAGAACTAGAGAGAGTGGGGGAGTTTATATATAATGTGATAAGAAATTAGCAGAATGAGTAGAAAAGCGAGTGTGAAAGTATTGGTGAAAGTAAATGGTACAATAGTAGAGGCAGTCAGTGGTAAAACTGTTAAGAGGAGGAGTGTGAGAGTGTAGGAAAGAGGTATAAATTGACAATTGAGCAAGACAGTCAGGATATAATTAGCATAGTCTTAGTGAAAGATACTACTATAGAATTAGTTAATCTACAAACTAGCTAAGCAGTGGAATAGTATATAGCATGCTGATAGTTCATTCACTTCAGGTTATACATTAATATTGAGAACTGTATTTCTATAGCAATCAGGGATAGGCTATTGAGCTTTAACAACCGATTGGACAAACAGTTACTCACTTGCAAGTACTTACAGTGGTGAGCTAGCAAGTTGATATGAGTTGTGGCTGTACCACAACTTTGGCCCAAGTAGCAGAATTCTCAATAAAGTAGATTCTAATGAGAATTATACTCGATTCTAATTCATCTCTCTGGATTCTTAATGTTGAAACTGGAAGATGTATCCCTGTCCTCACCGTACAGGTGAGGTGTTCTCACAGCTGTTAGGGATGTTGTAAGAGATGTTGTAAGGTTGATTAAGTTAATAGACACCTATGCTGGATTGGCAGTTGTGTATTTGCTTATATATAGCCTCCGTCCGGCCTCGTATGTGGGACATCGAACTAGTCATGTCATGTTTATAGAGCAAGTCTCTACACATTCATAAATCGATCCAATTTTGCCTAGCCGCAAACCGATAGGTTATGAGCCCGGGTTCAGCACTCTGAACCATACGCATCTTTTCTGAAGACAAGCATCTCCACTTTCCACATCCAAAACCACCTTCCAGCTACGATGACGGAAGTCTCGAAGTCCCTCAACATCCTACAAATTGAGGGGTTGCATTTGGCAACGAACTATCACACATGGAGGTCAATTAATTCCAATGACTTTCCTAGATATCATGGGTGTATGGGATGTCATGATGGGTAAAACTCCGAAGCCTGATGGTACCGATACCACTGCTGAAGCCTGCTTGGTCTGTCTATACCAGCGCACGAAAGGCTTCATACTTCTCAACATCGACCGTGGTCTAATGACACTGATCTCCACAGCCCCTGACGCACCTACCGCTTGTGCAAAATTGGAAGAAAGGTTCGACAGGAAGACTGCGACTAGTCTCCACTCTCTTCTGAAGAGTATCATAACTCTTCGCTGCAGCAATAAACATGAAATTGCTACCCATAGCGAAGAATATGATGAGCTCTGGCAACGCTTACTAGAGCGAACCTCTGCGGCCACTTTCCGGTCCAGAAACACTGATTCCACACCCAAGGACGCTCTTGAAGCAGTCCATCTCCCCTTAGCCAACAGTGAGGTCGCAAAGGGAGTCTTCTTCCTTACCTCACTTCCTAACACTCGCCACAACGTGGTAGATAATCTCAATAGGAAAGAGACATTGACATACATTGAAGTATGCATCAGGTTACTAGACCTCTATCCTGCGGAACAGCCGGCCAACACAAATACCGCCTTCACAGCAGTGAGTAGTAACCAAAATGATAGACGAAGAAGAAAAGAAGAAAGGATTTGTTCATTTTACAAGTCGAAAGGGTTTCGAGGAATCGGTCATCTTGCTGCAGATTGCCGAACTCGAAAAAGCTACACGACAGGCGGAGCTTCCACAGTAGCAGCTTTAGTTGGCAAGAATAAAGAGTACGTATTTTCAACTACTGAGAGTGAATTCCCACCAGATGCCCAGATCTTGGATAGTGGTACAAGTAGTCACATGACACCAAATACTAGCCGAATAACTGGTTCAAGGCCAACAAACATAATGGTCACCATAGGAAATGGTAAGCAACTGCAGGCCACCGCGATTGGCACTGCAAGTTTCACAGCCGTTCTGTCCGATGGCAGCACATATCTCATTAGCCTGTACAACACCCTCTGAGTTTTCGATCTACAGTTTTCTCTTCTCTCATGGCGTCGAATGGCCGAGGCAGGAGCTTGCAAGACTGGCGATGAACTTGTAACCACCATTACTGTTAATGAGAATACAGTACTTGAGATGATTCCATATTCCGGTTTGGAAATCATATACATGCTTTCAGAGATCGTTAATGTAAGCATTATGTAGCTACATCGAAGGTTAGCTCATTTACCTCCATCAGCCTTCACTACCTTACGCACATATACCAATGGGCTTCCTGCAGTACCATTGGTAAACGGGATCTTCAACTATAATGCCTGCAGCAAGGGTAAGTATACAAGAGCTATACCTAAAGCTTGAACTACAGTTTGTCCTACACGATACCACACCATCCACAGCTATATTTGCAGCCCATGCAGTGTATCCACCCCGTGGGGAAGCAAGTACTTCATATCTACAATCGACAACCACTCACACTGAGCCGAGGTTCGTTTTCTCAAAACTAGAGATGAAGCTCCGAGAGCCTTGCTCGACATGTTAAAGCTGGCTGAATATCAGTACGATATGAAGGTTAAGGTTCAGCAAACGGACAATGCAGGAGAGCTAACCTCTAAGTGGTTTGATGATGAATTATCAAAGCTTGGTGTAAGGTACAAGTTAAGTACCGCTTACATCCATGAAACGAATAAAATGGCACAGCGATTCAACCGGACAGTGACCGTGTCAGCACGCACTCTACCCTTCGACTCTGGCTTACCCTTAAGCCTATGGGGGGAAGCACTGACCCACGCCATTTATACAAGGAATCGAATGCCTCATGCCATCCTAAATAACAAATCACCACATGAAGTGCTTACGGGAGTGATGACAGATCTTGGGCACCTGCAGCGGTTTGGATCTCTCGCACATGTCTTTGTCCCAGAAGAGAGACGAAGAATAAGAGTAAAACTACTAGCACGCAGTGGTGAACGATTTCT
>NW_003298835.1:0-30947 GCF_000151645.1 Tuber melanosporum | reverse complement strand
CAACACATAGCCAAGAGTGGTGATGCCGCCTGCTAATACCATAACTATTGATACTTCTACTATGGAACCGCAGGCTATTCGACTCCCCATACCAGACGATACAGCCTCTAATTCTACTTCACCTACAGCCCCCTATGCACCTGCATTCATAGCAGATATCCACAATCGTTACCCAAATCTGCCTGACCCTGCCCGACCCGAACTACCCTCACTGGAGTCTATGACTCCTCCATCAATTGCTCCCGCCTCTACGCCAGGAATGCTTCCATCACCACCACCCAGATTACCAACTCTCAAACAAGGTATTCCTTTAGCTGCATCAGCACCGGAAACATCTATTACTGATATCAGGAACGATACTTCGGAAGAAGTAATCATTTGTAAGCCACCACCTCAGGCTGAGTTCCGCACACGCCATGGTCGAATGTTGAAACCACCTTCTAGACTTGGGTAGTAGGGTGAAGTAGCCCTCCCTGAGTGCACTAATGAGGATGAACCTACGGTCTCTGCTGCACTCAGTGGTTCTGAGTCAGGGGAATAGAAGAGTGCAATGAAAAAGGAAATTGAGTCACTAGAGAAATACCGAATATGGGAGCCGACAGTACCACCTAAGGACGGGAGGTTTGTGGATATAAAATGTAATGGGTACGGGTACTCGGTTATTGGCTTTGTTTTATGTTTTGTTTTAAGTATCGCTTTGATACTTGGTTTGTTTTAAGTATTGTTTGATACTTGATTTTGTTTTATGTTTTGTTTTAAGTATCGTTTGATACTTCGTTTTGTTTTATGTTTTGTTTAAGTATCACTTTGATACTTGGTTTGTTTTAAGTATCTTTTGATACTTTGTTTTGTTTTATGTTTTGTTTTAAGTATCACTTTGATACTTAAGGAGCTTTACCAAAGTGTATCGATTGGTACCTTTGATTAGTTTCGTTCATACTAGACATGAACAGATTTGTGTATTTAAAGACCGCCTGTTTCTACGATAGAAAGGGCAGACTTCGACGGACAGTATTTTCAATATACTTGGTTGAACGGTTACTTCTTTGTTTCTCAGTACACCCTGGAAGCCTCCTTTAGTTCTCAGCTCTCGCCTCCTCTCTGGAAGAGCAGGCCACCTGCCAACTATCATATCTATTACCGATAACACGATTAGCACCCTGTGAACACGTTACACCTTTTTTAACCTCAGCAAGTGGTTAAGAATCTGTCCCCGGATTGAGGCCTGATCATTCTATCAATATCCACCTTAGAACGCTAGCGGAGAGAAGCGGCAGAATCACAGCGCATTCGGCTTCATCTCAAACCCAAGATAGAGTCTTTGACGACTGGGAGTGGGAAGCAAATCCCATGGCAATACCTTACAAGACAGAAACAACCCCTGTGCTCTGCTAAAGAGCCTGGCGATCCTGCAAACACGGAAGACACACAACCTCCAGGAGAATTCCCTTCTACTACAGCAAAGAAGCCTTCCTTTAAACCTCCAATCGACCCCGAATCAAGTAGCGAATCAGATATAGCTACCACAGGAGGTGGGCCCTCTGGAGGAGGAAATTCTCAGGCTGGGCCGGAAGAAGAAGAAGTACCAGTAGCTTTTGAACCTCCTAAGTTTAAACTCCAACTTCCAGTAAAGCTTACAGGAGAAGGAAAAGACCTGAAACCGGAAGCCTTTGACTGATGGTGGACGGAACTCACACACTATCTTCTCCTGCAAGGGAAAGATGTGGAAGATCATACAACCGGACTATACATTGGATCACTCTGCCAAGGAAAGGCAACTGACGGGTACCACAAATGCTATGAGGAATACGGTGGGGATGTAAGATTACGAGGATCTACAGTTCTTGATTACCTGAAAGGACGATTCCAATCCTCTATTACCAATTACCTCCTATACAACAAATTAAACCAGCTCTAGCAAGTTAACGGACTGCATGTCAAGAGAATCACTGATGTGGCTACGGACCTGATGATGTATAAGGTGCGAATGGAGAAAGGAATTGTCTCCAAATACATCCCGAAGCAACGAATCTACCACACTATGCACCGTACCCTCCCAAGAGAAGTAGAACCACTCGAGGAAGACGGCGATGATATTGCAGTAATAATTGCAAGAGCAGAACGAAAGGACGCCATTCTCCATGAGACCAAGGCCTACAAAACACAGACATCCCCTAGTAAGAATAGCCAGCCACGGCACAAAGCCTCCAGAAACTCTGAAGATGATACCCCACGGGTTTTCAAGAAGACAACAAAATCCTCCAAAGAATCGAGACGGCAGAAAGGAGAATGTTTTGAAAGTGGAAAATCAGGACACATAGTAAAGAACTGCCCTACGAAGAAAGGGAAAGGAAAGGCAATTAAGCAAGAGGCATCGGCCAACAATGTTGAAAGCGATAATACCCAATCCAGTGAATATGAAGAGATCCATATCGGATATATCGATGTGGAATGCAATAGTATTCGACCTCCGGCTATATTCAAAGTACACACCACCCTGGAAGGTACTATCCTGATCAATGGCAAAAAGGCGCGAGTCCTATTCGACACTGGCACAATCGGAAGAGATATGATCAGTAATGCCTTTGTCTCTGTCCATGGACTCCCAACTCGAGATCTTAACCAACCCATACCAGTCAATATGGCAGTAAAGGGATCACGATCGACAAGCCATAAAACCTGTAGTGTGACTATTCGACTTGGTTCTGCTATACTACCACCTCAGGAAATGCTGGTTGGAAATCTAGTCAAATACGATGCCCTAATAGGTATGCCATTCCTGAACCGCCACAAACCTATAATCACGTGTGGGGAATCAACTATCGAGTTCCCAGATCAGCAGGTCAGAGTCTCATACAAGCCAACAAGCGGAGAGTACCGAGCCGCAGTCTGTGAAGCAACTGCCCAATGACTATTAGATGAATACTCTGATGTTTTCCCTGATTAAATACATGAAGAACTACGGCCTATCAGAGAGGTGAATCACCACATTCGCCTCCGAGACCCCTCTAATCTCAAGAACCAACCCACCTGCTCTATTCCTGACGTATACAAAAGCCCACTTTGTGATTAGATCAACCAACAACAAAGAAGCGGTGTCATCTACGAGGCTGAAGCCCCAGGTGCCGCTCCGATGTTTGTTCAACTCAAAGCAGATGGTAAAAGAATCCGCCTCTTGGTTGACCTCAAACTACGGAATGAAAACAGGGTTGTGGACAGCTCCGCTATCCCTAACCAAACCCAGATCATAAATGCAGTTAGACGGGCTAGATTCCGAAGTAAGATGGACCTAAGCGATGCCTACTTCCAAACAAGGTTAGATCCAGAAAGCAAACGCTACAACTGTTTCAAAACACCCTTCGCAGGTTTTATTACCCGAGTTATGTTACAAGGTGATATGAATGCGCCCGTCACCCTGATGCGAATTATGGAAAACCTCCTGAGCGAATACCTCCACCATTTTGTTTGGGTCTACATTGATGATATTCTCATCTTCTCAAACACCAAAATAGAACATGCCTACCATATAGGTTTGGTTTGTACCAAACTTAGGAAAGCTAATTTCTACGCCAGCAGAACCAAATGAATCCTTTTTTCCGATAAACTCGATATCCTAGGACACGTTATAGATGATGAAGGAATACATGCAGCCCCTGGAACAATATCCTGTTTAACGCAATGGACGACACCCCAGAATCAAAAAGAACTCATGCGATTCCTAGGACTAGTCAACTATATTTCCCAGTTCTTACCATACCATGCCACTGTAACAGCGCCACTCACAGACCTTACCCGCAATGCAGAATTTGTCTGGACCCACACTCATGACCAAGCCTTTACAAACATCAAGGAGTTGATTAAAAACGCCAACGTTATTCAACCTATCGACTATAGTAAACCAGAACAGATATGGCTAATTACTGATGCATCGGATATTGGAGTTGGAGCATGGATTGGACAAGGGGTCTCCCATGAAACAGCGAGAACGGCGGCATTACACAGCAGGAAGTTCACTAACTCACAGATGAACTATGGAACAACAGACAAGGAAGCCCTTATTGTGATTGATGCTCTCGCCGCTTTCAACCACATCCTGATGGGCAATACCTTCACTATTGTTACTGACCAGCAACCTCTCACTAATCTTAAAATAGAAAGAATACCTGGAATGAGAAGAACAAGATAGACAGGCGAGATCAGCAAATACGATGCAAAAATCATGTATACACCTGCAAGAACGAACTATTCAGCTAATGCTCTTTGCTGCCTATATGAGAATCAAGACCTCACAGATCCTCGCCTCGTTCATGACCACACAAGACAAAGCGAAGTCAGTCTTGACGACACCTCTTATGAATAAGAACCTTCGATGGCTACCACCAGCTCAGACGCTACCTCCAATCCTTTCTCTGACACCATGTAGAGAGCTGCTGGAACTGAACGAGGAAAGGACATTGATGACGAATGGAAAGACAATTGCACGCTCCGCAGTACAACTCCTCACGAGCTTCAACAAAGCAGACTCCACAGGTCCCACTGTTATCACGACACCTCCCCTTTTCACCAGACTGAGATTAAGTTCGGCAACAGATACCAGCGACCATACTATATGCCTGCTGATGATTCCAAAAACACCAGCTTCGACACCACAGAAGGAGCAGAAGAGATGATCGATGAAGATGAATCAACCCAATCTCCTCATACCCTTAATCCTGTTCCAACATGATACCAAGGTCTTGAAGAACTCGAACAAGCAGCAGCCCCCGTAGATGCAATATCCTATTTACACCCCCCACAGTCAGGCCTGCCATCCTCTCCTCCCATAACCGATTCATGACCACTATATGGTAGACCCTTATGAGTATACAACAATGAAACCATTGTCTCCGTCATACCCCCTCTTATTCCCGAGCATCGTCCACAACTCTATAAAACCTTTGAGGAAGAGGAAGCCCCTATCCAACCAATGAGAGGATCACTAATTGAGGATGAACGAGATGTTAGATCAATTATAGAAGAATTAACCTCCTCTTTTCGAAGCCAAATGATAGCAGGATATCGCCATAACCTGATTTACTTCAAAGCCATGGATAGTTCCAGGCATGGAGACCTCGCCCCCTACAACATATCTAATGAAATGGTCTATACCAGCACGCATTATGGTGAACATTGGCTGTACATCCCGAAAGGCCATATGTTCAATAGAATGACTATTAGGGAATATGTTATTACCGAAATCCACAACAAAGGACACCATAGTACAGATCGTAACCTCCAATATACCTCAGAATATGTTTACTGACCTGAGATACAAAAGGACCTCGCAATTTCCTCAAACAATGCGAACTCTACTAGGCAAATAAAGAGCGAATACAACTACCTGAATGGAAAGCGCAGACCCTCCAACTACCATGTGAAATATTCGAATCATATGCCATCGATTTCGCAGGACCATTCAACAAGTCCGCCGGATATGACACCATTTTGGTAGCTGTGGATCGACTTTCTGGATATACATGGCTCATACCAATGAAAGTTACCGATTCCTCCCAAGACACCTGGAATAACATCCAACGGTACCTGTTTACCCCCAATGGGTACCCCTTATCTATTGTCAGTGATGCTGATCCCCATTTTACCGCCAGATTCAGGAAGCAAACCTTGACCTCCCTCGGAATAAACCACATTATGGCTGCCCATGGACACCATGAGACTAATGGCCAAGCAGAACCAAAAATGCGCAAAGTTAAGACTGGAATAAGGAACATGATCAATGAACGACAGACCAACTGAGAACCAGCCCTTGTTGAACTGGCCGCATATATCAATGCCGGATTTTCAAACACCTTGGGAATGTCCCCACACAAGGCAGCTTTCGGCCGTCAATAGCCTCTCCTACCTACCACTCTATTTAAGAACTCCTCAGCCTGCCTCCGATGACCATCTAAACTGCCATCAAGCGATTCGGAATGATGCCTTCCGAGCTGTTAAAGCTGCCCGATTCCGAAGCACCACCACTGCTCAGAAGCGAAGACGCAAACATGTCCCTTTTCCGCCAGGTGATATGCGTATCGTACATGGAAATATGTTCATTACCAATGTTGGACGCAGTAAGAAATTAGAACCCCGATGGCGAGGACCTTTCAAAGTCTTATCTTTTGACGAGAATACAGAAAACTACCCCGTCCAGATCGATGGACACATGTACCGCCGCAAGACCGCAGTTTTCCACGCCTGTGCTGTCAAGCGATTCTACCCAAATGACGACTCTAAATTCCCTGGAATAACCCACTCTCGACCTGAACCTATTATCATCGATAAGAAAGATGAAGGAGAAGTTGAAGAAATCAGAGATCACCGCCTTTGGCGTGGAAATGATCAGTTCCTAGTCAAATGGAAAGGATATCCAACGAGCGAAAACAGTTGGGAACCACTGGAAGGACTAGAGCATGCTATGGATATGGTGAACGGATGGTGGAAAGACAATATGCCAAACGAATCCCCCTCCCCAACGATCAACTACATCACCATGTGCTGGACACCCTCGATGCCAGAAACTGAGCGATGGCATGCAGAACTCAAAGCTAGAGATGGATTTTGGGTACCATACTTTGAGTCGGAATCAAAGTAGCGTTGATGAAAATCAGGCCATGGAGCAGGTTCTCAACAACTTTATCTAATCTCGATCACTATCTGAATACCATAATGATGTCAAACTATGTGGAACTCAATGTGAGGCTGCAACAACAGATTGTTGAACTGTTGTTGAACCGCGACGTTATCAAACTTGAAGACTGCTTCGAAATCCTCTAGATAGATTACTGTCCTGATTGCGATCACGCATGGGTTGATGTACCATGCGAATCTGGTATTCATGACTACTGTGACTTGCATTCTTTTGAGTCTAAGTTTTCCTTAGAGTTTCCTCTTGTCCCTGGTGTGACACTTACAATGAAGAGTTTTTAGCGGAAACTGAAGCCCTTAGTTTCTCAGACTCCGCTTTTGATGATTATTAGCTTTTGTTTATTTAAACAGTTGTTTTGTTTTGGGGAATGTAACCGGTACAGGTACTCGGTTATTGGCTTTGCTTTCTGTTTTGTTTTAAGTATCGCTTTGATACTTGGTTTTGTTTTATGTTTTGTTTTAAGTATCGTTTGATACTTGGTTTTGTTTTATGTTTTGTTTTAAGTATCGTTTGACACTTGGTTTTGTTTTATGTTTTGTTTAAGTATCGCTTTAACACTTGGTTTGTTTTAAGTATCGCTTTGATACTTGGTGTTGTTTTATGTTTTGTTTTAAGTATCGTTTGATACTTGGTTTTGTTTTATGTTTTGTTTAAGTATCGCTTTGATACTTGGTTTGTTTTAAGTATCATTTGATACTTGGTTTTGTTTTATGTTTTGTTTTAAGTATCGCTTTGATACTTAAGGAGTTTTACCAAAGTGTATCGATTGATACCTTCGATTAGTTCGTTCATGCTAGACATGAACAGATTTGTGTATTTAAAGACTGCCTGTTTCTAGGATAGAAAAGGCAAACTTCAACAGACAGTATTTCAATATACTTGGTTGAACGGTTACTTCTTTGTTCTCCAGTATACCCTCGAAGTCTCCTTTAGTTCTCAGCTCTCGCCTCCTCTCTGGAAGAGCAGGCCACCAGCCAACTATCGTATCTATTACCGATAACGTGATTAGCACCCTACGAACATGTTACACAAAATGGGTACTAAGAAAGAAGTGTAATGAACATGGTAATCTACTAAGGCTTAAGGCAAGACTTGCTGCTCGAAGATTTACACAGATATCAGGGATCAACTATGATGAGATGTTCTCTGCTGTGGTACCAACTGATACTCCACGCATCCTTTTCGCATATGCAAGCATAATCTCCACACTGTTCAATACGACATTGAATCTGCTTATCTGAATGCCCCACTGGCGGAGGAGACTTACATCAAATAGTTTACCATGGTTACCGTACCAAGTGGGAAGGTTATTCGCCTTAAAAAGAGTATATATGGCCGAAAGCAGTCAGCACGCTGTTGGAATACAACATTGGCCACAGTATTAAGAAAGCACGGATTTCAGCCATCCATAGCCGACCCTGCACTCTATATCAATCGTCAGCATAACAGGTTCCTTAGAGTTCATGTCGACGACTTACTCTTTATCGCCAAAGGAGACGACGGATTTACCAGTTGGTTGAGTACTTACTTTACAGTGAACAACTTGGGAAAGCCGCGGCATCTTCTCTCCATTGGACGTACATGGACCAATACATCTGTATTCCTTTCTCAAACCACTTAGCTTCACCGCATCATCAAGAAATATCTGCCTTCTGGAGCAAAGCCGCTTGTCACTCCATTGTCACAATCAGAGCATCCACTGAAGCGAGACGAAGATGAACCTGCCACTGACCCCAAAGAGTACCAATAAGCAATTGGTAGCCTCTTATATGCTGCTATTATTACATGACGCGACATTTTGTTTAGTGTCTGCTGCCTATCCCAGTTCCTCTCCAATCCTTCTGAGTCACATATGCGTATGGTCGAGAATATTTTTCGTTATCTATCCCATATACTACACTACAGACTCACCTACCACCATCCCAAGGAAGGGTCCCACAGTATACTTGGTATATACAGTGATTCCTCATATGCCAACTCCCTTAGTGATCGCCGAAGTTTTTCAGGATCCGTCACGTTCTTTGCTGGATACCCAATCGCTTGGAACTGTACCAAACAGGGAGTGGTAGTACTGTCCACAACAGAAGCTGAGTATATTGTTCTCACGTCTGCTGCACAATCACTCGCATGGTTACAAAGTCTGCTTGTCGAAATGCGGTTAACCAATGCGAGCATCAAACCTGTCCTCTATGGGGACAACCTTAGTTCCCTCTTTCTCATGCGCAATGCCTCACTCCATCGACGTTTGAAGCACATTGACATGCGTTACCACTAAATCAGAGAAAGGTACGAACAAGGACACTTTGAGTTAGAGTTCAACAGTGGAAAGGAAAATCCTGCCAACCTGTTTAGCAAAAGGCCTTCAGGGCGATCGCCTTTCCTACCTCTGTTCTTATTTCTTTTTCTAGTTGTTTCCCTTATGTTTCTTGAACTTTCATATGTTTATGTCAATCCGATCCTCAATTGGGTAGTGTGTTGAAACCGGCAGATGCAACCCTGTCCTCACAGTAAGGGTGATGTGTCCTCACAGCTGTTAGGGATGTTGTAAGAGATGTCGTAAGGTTGATTAAGTTAATAGCCACCTATACTGGCTTGGCAGTTGTGTATTTGCTTATATATAGCCTCCGTCCTGCCTCGTAGGTGGGACAGCGAACCAGTCGTGTCATGTTTATAGAACAAGTCTCTACTCATTCATAAATTGATCCTATTTTGCCTAGCCGCAAACCAATACTTAATTTCATATGTGCTGCTGAATAGTCTTATTGTGTAAAGTTAGGGTGTTGCCATGGCAATCAGCAATAGACTGTTGAGCTGTCAAGAACCATTGAGCTATCCAGCACTCTCTTGAGAGTACCCATAGTTGCGAGCCAGCGGGCTACTGTGGGTTGTGGCTGCGCGACAATCTTGGCACGAGTATTACTTCTTCCCTCGCACTTGGATGCTCTCCAAGATTCCTCCACCATACTAACTGTCTGGGCTATAATAACCAGAGAACAATTCATTCAACATAGATAGGGCTGGAGAGTGGAGCAAGGAGTTTGTTTTATATTTGATTTTCATTGCAACATTTAAGTAAGTGGGTCATTGTATGATTTTCTTTAATGAAGTTGTAGAGCAGCTGATAAGATGTATTTGAAAACAGCAGTGTAAACTTAAAAGATCGGATATTGGCAAAGAGAGTTTTACAATTCTTAATTAATACCTAATTTCGTTTAGATTGTATGGTATTTTTATATTTTATATAGTAAGGAACCTGAGTGAGATTTGGTAATCAACTTTTGTTATGATTATTAGACCAAGTATTCAGAGTCCGAGATGTTTAGATAGCAAATATTGTATATGTCAATCTTCAATTGCCCGTCAATATATGCTTTACTAATAGTTATCTTCTTATCTTCATCGCTTCTTCTAATTTTAATCATGCCAGTAGCCCACATTTATAGTACTTACATGCACGGAAATTTTTCGAAAGTAATCTGCATAAGTTAGAAGGAGTAACTATATTATCTAGAAATGAATACCTTGCTCATGCTTTTCTAGGTATATCACTTCTAACTATTTACATCTAGTTTTACTTGTACTTATAACCTCTTAATCAGAATCATACTTTTCAGTGCAAAATAAGCGAGTTTTTCAATATTATATAGACACTGTAATGATCCCACTTTGGACAATTAGTTTTTGGTGACAGGGAACGATACTTCTCTCTTCTGCATTCTTATTTCCTCATCTTATGATAGTACTAGGCCTCTGCCTATGTTACAGATAGTACAACTCCTCAGTCTTCTATCGGGAAGGCCAATCGTAAGCTTTCTCTAACTCTTCTTCATGAAGAGCATGCCTTGTCGTAACCGTAACGTTGGAATAAAGATAAAGATAGTAAAGGTGTTTTATATTTGTTAAAGTAATAGGTAGGAAAAGTACTTAGAATTCAATCAAATTTTATTTATACTAGTACCGCCGACACCGGCATACGACCAGTCTCCCCCACGACCCATAAAACAAATCTATCTAAAATACACACTACCGCAGCCTATTCCGCCTCACAATCACTCTCCCCAAACATAAATCCCAAAAAAAGCACTACCTAAATGGGCTCACGGGCGCTCGCAGCAACTAGTACTGTCCCGGATTAATGCGTCTTCCCACCTCGCCACCCAGCCACCGTCTCATACCCTCACCCCTATCCACCTCCAACACAATCTGTCCCACATACTCAACAAAGCAAACGTATGGTCTATCCCAACATCCTTCCATCCTTTTATAGTGCATTCCCAGGTCCACGTATTCCTCGGCCAGAACCTGCCCACAAAATAAACCCCGCTCCTCTTTCAACAACCCTTTTGTCTTAACCCACCGTGAAACCACCGACGTCCGAGTCGCAAGGTCCAGCTCGTCCCATTGCTGGTGCCGAGAATGCCAAAACCAATCGTGACACGTGTGTAAACAGCGGGGCATTTTCTCTAAGTGTTCGGTAAAGGTGACATGTTTCTGGGTGGCCGTCGCCGAAATCGCAGTCCCACAGCAGGGACAATCACACCGTAGCTGGTCAGGCAAGAAAATCCACTTCTTCGGCATGGTTACCAACCCCGGCAGAACGCAACCACTACCATCGTGTTTCTTCTCACACCGGGTGCAGGTCGTGGGGTCCCCTACCGTCGCCAACTGACGACTTCTTTCCACCATCAGTGTGCCATCAAAGGGGTTACCTGCCACGAGAAGTTCCCCATCCACCGTCTCAACATGCCGGAGAATTCCTATGCCTAACCACCTGTGGCTCACCCACAAGGACCTCCACCGCAGTATCGTCGAATCCTTGTGCAAGTCCTCATCAGCGGGCCACCCTATAGCATATCGGGGGCACTCAGTCCAGTGGTATCTATCATCCTTCCCTGCACAGCTGTCATGCCCGACCAAACCAGTCCCGCTGCGAATTCTCAGTAGAACATAGGAGTCCATACGGGTGAGGCCTCGGAGATATCGAGGTGCCCTAGGTTTACAATCATAATACCTGTGTCCCTCCCTGATGTGCCATGAACCCCATTCTGCTTTTCGCAATTCTCGGGCCAATGCCGCATGCCCGATCCCAAAGCGTACCCCTTCCCAGCTCAGCGGCCGCAATGGGCAGCCCACGCAGGCCTTAGCCTTTTTGTCAACCGTCTCATTGCCGTCAATGCCCATGTGCCCCGGAACCCAGCTAATGTTGACATGGCTGAACTCATTAAACAATCCGGCCATAACTTCCCACATTTCAGCCGAATCGCCTTCCGGAAACATCCCGTCTACCAGGGTGAGGGCGGGCACACAGTCCAGAAACACATAGACCGGGCACCTCTTGGCCATTATTCGAGCATATCGGAGTGCATAAACAACTGCAAACAGCTCGGATTCAACAATGCTCCAAGACGGGGGAACCGAGCACCCGTCGACACAGGTCAGGGCTCCTTTCTCAAATATTCCCAATTCTACACCAGCCCCTTCAGAGGACTTGGACCCATCCGTGTATATAACCACATCCGAGGACTTGCAGAGATCTGTGTACAGCGAATGGTGGTGTGAAGCCAGCACCGCCTTGTCCTTCCCAATCGTAATCGTGGGGCGGCACGTGAGCTCCTGGTCCGAGTTCTGCCGGTGTGCCACCATCCCTTCCTGCTTCCAGTCATGCCGTATCTCACCGAACCACGGGTGTTGATCACAGTACCGGCAGTTAATAAATCGGCTGTAGCACCTCCTCTGCAAATACCTCCCTTGGATGGCAACAGGTGGTGTTCCGAACTCAGCCAGTAGTATATTGTTTGCCAGCTTCATGGGGGTCCGGAAGACTGATCGGAGGCAGTTGTTGATGTGGACCTGAATCTGTTTCACATACGACCCATGGTCAGTTACAAATTCAAGCCCGTAATACACGGTCGGAAGATATGCTGCCTGTACCAAGCGGTAAGTCTCCCATGCCCCAAGCCCTCCAACACTCCCCAACCTCCTCCCCAACGCCGAAATTCTTCTCCTAACACCCAACCCCCTTTCCAACCAATACTTTACATGAGAAGAAAAATTAAAAAATACCTTGAACCTATACCCAAGAACCCGTAAATCCTCAGAAGGCAAAACCATTTCTCTCAACAACTCCATACCCCCCCACGCCCTGTCCCCAAACCCGATCCACTGGGTCTTGAGTGCACTAAACCCCATCCCCCTAGCCCTTGCTATGCGATCGGAGTCTCCAAAAATTTCCCCCTCAGGATACTGGGCAGCGTTACATGACTCTGCAGCCACCATGATGACCCCGTCATCAACATACGAGATTACCAATTGTCGGACCCAAGGGGAGTAGTGCATTCGCGGTGTGAATATGTCCACCATGTAGGCCCCGAAGAGAAAAGGAGAGAGAGGTGAGCCCTGAGGCACCCCTTTGCTGACATAGTAGGCTTTAGAGACGCATCCATTAAACCGGAAGCGAATTGACCGGCAGGACGTCCATCTTCGCACCCTTTGACACAGGTTCAATGGGCACCCCCTGGTGACCAGGAAGTCTGACAGAAGGTCGACATCAATGTTATCGAATCCTCCTTCAAGGTCCATGGAAAAGATCAGTCGTTTATAGCACTCATTGTGCCGTAGGAACTCAAAGACCACTGCCATGGCGTCATGAACCCACCTCTTCCAGCGAGAGCCAAACTGTGTTTCCCCACGGTCAAGACACCTGGCCAGTCTCAGTAAGACCACGCGTTCTGCAACCTTTGCAGGTGTCGGGAGGAGGTGTATCATTCTCCACGACTTGACGACGTCGTATCTAGGTTTGTCAATCATTGGAATGAGCACTACCTCTGCCCAATGTCAGTCCAGAATATTGTGACGTAGCCCATAGTCGACCAAACGCCTCAAGGTTGCCGTATCCCTTCGCTTCCAAAACCTTATGAATGGATACCCAATATCATCTTCTCCTGGGCCTGTGTTCGTAGGGGACATAGCGAGGGCGATCTCCATTTCCTGGGCACTGTCCCTATCAATTACAGAGTCCTTTCAAGGAGCAGGATCGCCAGGGGATAGCTGTTGTGTGATCAGGTCACTGATGTCAGAATGTGTCGTGGCGTAGGACCCATCTGGCCTGGTCATGGAGGGAAGCATCCGCTTGGCTTCCAATATTCGTGCTAGCCGAAAAATGTCTGGGTCCTGGCTCTCAACTATCTTGGCCCTGATGTGTTCGAACCTGGCCCTCAACAGGCAAGCCCGGTAAACACTCCTGACCAGCTTGTAGTCCTCCGTCCGCTCCGTCTTGCACTTGGAGTATCGTCGTAGCCGAGTCACATTCAGCCTCATTGTTTCCAACTCTGGTGTCCATCACTCACACCGACCTCTGCCCATGGAGGCCCGTGGGAGTGCGTCCACCACACGCTTTACACCTTCCCACAGCTTCTCATCTTGTACCTCCTTGAGGACGTCCAGTTGTTTCCCGACTTTTTCCCAGACTGCTTTTTTCCAAGCTGGTCTTCGACGCATAACATTGTCAGGGAGGTCCACCTTCAACTTAAGGGCTTGAGCACTGTGATCACAGCTAGCGGTGTCCATCTATCGATGTCGGACATATGGCGCCCTGTGTAGGCATAGGTTGATTCTGGAAATGTCTCGAAAGGTTGGCACTGTCGGCAGCAGCATATTCATATCCCGAGCCGGGGCCATGAACCACTGTTTCAGCCACCGTCCTCCTGTATTGTTATGGTCCGAGTTGGGATCCCAGTCTTGATGTCTGGCATTGAAGTCTCCAAACGCAATGTCTGGTTCCTCAAGCACATCCAACCATTGAAGAAACTGGTCCTTGGTATAGCCGGGTCAAAAATAAACTCCAGCGAGTACCCTTTCTGCCCCTTTTCCCCAATACCCAATCTGAGCACTGCCTTCCCCGTGCCTAACCACCTCAAACAACCCACAAATGTGGGACTGAACTAACACCTCAACACCTGACCCCTTAACAAAGGAAAACAAATCCCACCCATCAACATCCACTGGTACATGCTGTTCCTCTCAATCAACAGGAGGTTCAATAATTAAAAACAAATCAATAAAGGAAAACACATCAAACGCCAGCACCCGATTCCGACTACTCCTCTCCACGTTTAATGCTAATGTCGTAATAAGCATTAAACGGGGGCTTCAACTGATCCACTCGGGCAACAAGGGCAAGAGGCATAGGCGGAGCTGGTATCCGGATCCCGGGCAACCCAGTTTGTTTCCTCGTCGCGGGGCTTGGTGGCGGTACCACCCTTAGTTTTTAAAATCCCAAGTGCCGGGGAGGGGGAAGGCCATTCCGGTTGCATTCTCTTGGCTTTTTCCGACTTATGGCGTGGAGACTCCTCTTCCTCATCACTGCTAATCTCGACCAGCCTGCGTGTCGAGGATCTTCCACAACTGCGGCTTGTTCTCCTCCCCTTCCTTTCTACCCTCTTACCCAGCGGCCCCAGTTCCGCGACCTGTTCCTTCGCGGGCATGGTCGGCGTGGCCTTTCCCTGTCCAGCAGGCGAGGAAGGTGGAGTCGGGGATGATGATTTGATACCTGGGCATCGCTCGTATCCCGTGAAGTGGTCCATCCAGTCGCACAACCAGCACTGTCTCCTGGTAAGAGCACAGGCCTGGCCCAGCCTTCCGGGACAAGCCAGTTTGCTGCATATGTGTTCTCGAGAAAAGTGGTCTCCGAAGCAGAATCGGCACCGAGGGGGACGGCCACATGTCACTTCAAAGTGGCCGGTTTCCAGGCACTTACCACATACCTTGAGGGGGCGATGCCCTTCAAAGATTCTGACATTGCGGGCTCCTCCTCGCAATCAAATCTTTCCCTCTGTTAGTCTTTCCTTGATCGCTTCATTATTTTCTACTACGAAGTGGATTCCGCAGCTTGCAGCATTGGCCTGCCTCCTAGCATGTATGGATCCCATAATATCGGGCCGGGAAACAGTAACTACACCAGTATTGGATTGCTCTAAATCAGTACGGAGGCCATCAAAAGCCGCACTTCCAGTCCATCCTTCCACCTTCCAAATCGATCCCCGTCCTGTGTCAGCAAGCGGAACACCTGAAACAAAAATCTTCACCTTCTCCAGATTCCTCTGGAATTCAAATTCTGGAAGTGACAATTCTGTAAGCAGATCGAGCCTGGCCTTGTCCAACCTGTTGCCTAGCTCTGTCACCGAGTGTGCCGCGAAGGTCAGGAAAATACATCCAATTTCTGGCCGGACATACCCTGCACGAATATAAAGAGCATTTCCTCGAATCTTTCCCTAATAGGAGAAGGTCACATTAATCCGATTTCGGATTGTCTCAATATCGACACCCTCTGGCAGGGCAACCTTCTTTCGAGTGGTGAAGCGCATGGTGATGTGCCTCCCTTTAGCATTAGGGGTTGGCGATGAGCGCGGCGGGGGCGGCACCGAGTTCAGTGGGTCTGGGGGTCCCATTGGTACCCGTCTGTATTCCTGCCATGTCTGAGGCGTGCCTACCTTGACACTGGCAAGGGCAGCTGGTCCAGATTGGGCTGCCGTAGTAGCAGGTATCGCACCCTGCGGAGCTGATTCCTGTTTATCAGCCTTCCCCTGAGTCTTGGCTGCGGTCACGTCTTCTTTCTCTTTTCCAGCCTCTCTGGCAGCTTTTCTTCTCCTCCTGGCATCACCACTCAGGTGTTTGCCACGCTTCCTCAGTTTTTTTCTTTTCATCTTCCTCTACTCCTTCCTCCTTTTCCCAGTGAACTGACTTGCCTTCACCTCCTCGGTCTACTCGCAAGACTACTGCCCATTGACTAGAGGAGCTGCCACTGCTGCTTGACTGGTGTGATGAGGCCACTGATGCATGCCTGGCAGGACGTACCCGTTCCATTGGGCCAGCAGGGGGCTTGGGCATGTATGCCATTCGTTTTACTACCTCTGGAAAGGAGGCCTTAGCAGTAGGAGCCTCCTTAGAGGCCTCCTTCTTTTCAGGTGTAGCGGATGGTAGGGTAAGCTCCAACGAAACTTCGGAGGTATTGTGAGGTACAGCTGGTGAGGAGCGGCGGCGCGGGGATAACCTTACCTGAAGGGCTTCAATTTCCTCCCCTTGCCTGCCAACAATGTCGGTCAGTGCTTTCACTGCCCGTTCCAAGACATGAACTCGGCTCCAGTAGTTTACGCCCTTCCTTGGACCTTCATTGTCAAAGGTGGGGCTGCAGTTCATCCAAGTTCGTACATCCTGTACTGTGTCGTCTTCAATTGATCCAGACTCCGAGGAGAGGAGAGGCTGAGTATTACCAGACCGGATGTCCGCCAGACCTTCCAACATGGATCCGATTATAAAACCTGAGCGAGGTCCAGAAGAGGGGGTCCTACCCGCATCCAGCATCTCGCAGACACCTGCCATAATTGAGTCCGCCTGGGCCGCTACAGTGTCGGCGTCCTCTGGTTGGGTTTCTGGGAGCAGAACTTCCAGTGGAGTTGAACCTCCACTAGGGGCTTCCGAGGAACCCTCTAGTTGGCCTCCAGGAGGTGACACCCATTGTCCAGTAATAGGTGGGGGTGATGAACCCATGGCTGGTGAAGGGGCGTGTAAGCTGTCGCCCAACCCAGTCGCTTCCGAGTTGCGCCCATTATCCAGCTCCATAGGGGTATCCCTAGCCAGCACCTCCGAGGTGGGTAGGACATCCTCTGTAATCAGCGGCGACGGAGAGAGGGGTGTAGCCTCGATTGTCGATGCGAGCACCACAGGCGGAGGGATGGCCAGGCGTCTATGGTTAATCCCTAGGGGTAGGACGGGAAGAGCGGGGACAATCTGTTTTTTCCGTCCCTCATCAACGTTGATAGCCCGCAAGAATTGGGGACCAAGAAGAGGAGTAGCAGATCGCTTAATGGGAGATGCCGACCATGTTCGGCGGCGTGTTCCAGAGTCAGCAGGATTGTAATCCTCATCATCAGGGTCGTCCAGCTTGACCTTCAGGGTTTTGTAAAGAGCCCTTTTGCCTGAAGACATTCCTGCCAAAAAGGAGGGGGTTGAGGAGCAGGTCCCGGTATTGTGGGACGGGCGGAAGAAGCTGGGCATCTTGCTTTGGACAGCCCTAGCGAGGGGCGGAGTAGTGGACCAAGTGCTGGCCTCAACCATGGTGGCAGTCGAGTTGTCCTTGGCGGGGGAAACGGAGGATTCAGGGACTACAGCCTGAGAATCTTTAGGAGGGGACGGTACGGGGGCCAGAGAGTATTGCAAGCCACCGTCCGAGTTGAACCGAACGAAGAGCCCTGTGGTAGTGTCCAGGCTCAAGTCACACGTGGCTGAATAGCCTCTCCCAATCAGGAAACCTCTTACCAAAACCTCCACTTCTTTCATCGTGGCAACGGTCGCGTCAGCAACCGTTTGCCGGACCAAATCATCAAACTGCGGGTTCACCGCGTTCTGACACCCGTGGCTGTGTTGGAACTGTAAAAACGTAAGGTTTCCTTTGGGTGCAACATAACACCGAGTGGTGGTAGGGATGAGGCCACGGCCAGCCTCAGTAGCAGGCGCAAGAGACAGGGCCGCAGGGGCTGTCTCAAGCGAGGAGGAGGGGTTGGAGTCGAACCGAACAGGGGACGAGATCCTTGAAGGGGGGGAGAATCCGTGCAGGCGGAGGCTGTCGAAGCCGCCATCTTCGCCCAAACTACACTCAGTGATTACGGGGACCAGGCCACGGATATCTCACACTGAAGTATCTTCCAAGCGAGAACAACAACTTCTAACTGACCGCCCGAAACAAAAACATAAACAAGTAACAGTAGATGAAGTATTTATCGCAAGCGAAATAAGGTAAAGTATTGGTTATGCTCACTTCCGACACGGAGTGCAAGAAGTAGGAAAAGTACTTAGAACAAAGCGTGAAGAACCTATCTTCCTGGGCCGCATCGGCCTTCTTATATAGTATCCTACTCAGCCATAGTCATGTGACCTACAGTGGTAAGATGTGCGAAACCAAATCATAACAATCTAATCATGTGACCAAAGTGAGCACATGTTCAAAACCCATGACCTCATAGCGAAGTCATGTACAAAAACTCATAAACCAATCATAACACAATAAACAAGTCCTATGACTCGACTGAGTCATATGCATGAAACCCATGACCTTATAACGAGGTCATGTGCGAAACATAAATCATATGCTCAAGGCTTACCCACAAGGCACAGGTGTAAGGCATACTCACCAGGCCCACGTCCCATAACTGATATTTGAGCCACGTACGAACGCAATACAAATTGCACACCTAACAAATCTTACGACCCGAATGAGTCATATGTGTAAAACCATGACATACCTGTGACTCATAACCATGTGTCACGTGAAAGCATCTTTCATGCCAAGCCATGTTCATGACCTTTGCTCCCCTCCCCCTAAGCCTGAGTCCCATCAGGCTGTTTCTGGCATTTTCAATAGTTCCCATCCTGCCGAGGGCGTGGTCCTTCTCAGCTTGGGGAACCTTTCATCTGCCATCCTCCATCTGGACCTTACCGATTCTAGTGTCAGATTCACCATCTCGATCGTGTGTCGCTGATTATTGTTCAGCGGTCTTAGCTCTGCGATTGATTTGTAGTTTGCCGAAAATGTTGCCTCGGCTTGGCCAAGTTGTTCTCGGAGTTCCCAGATCTACCTGTGTAGGCTCCTAACGTCCGGTTCTGTATCTGCTGAGGAGTTTGGGGCCCCTCCCTCCCTGGACCGCGTCCTTGTAGCCCCTGCCTTTCTGGCATCCTCTCCTTCCAACTGTTTCCTGCTTCCATCCTTCTGCGGGTAGAATCCCACAGATATTTTCTGTACTGTGTGCATCCTGCACCCATTCCTAAAGCATTGTTGCCAATGCTTCAGGACGTTGTCCAGGTGTGGGCCACGCTGTCGACATTCCCTCGGGAACCATCCTGAGCCTTCTTTGTCGCCAAAATGTATTTAGCAACAATCATCATCGCATACAGTCCATGACATGGCGTTATGCTGTGCTCGTCTTTCCCTTTCCTTGAGTTCTTCATCAGTCGGCCACATGAATATGTATTCGGGGTTGGTGGGTGTGGTTTGCTATGGGCTATCGCCCCTGCCTTCAAGTTGTTGCGACGGCACTGGAGCCTTTCCCTTCCTTTTGTCTTGGTTGAACGTGATCGTCCCCTGGGCCTGGCTTGCCTGGGTATCGCGGCTGGAAGGTTGAGATGGCATCTTGTACGTGTTCGAAGTTGTGTGCAAAGTACCAAGTTTTATCGTATTCAGGCAAATATTGTGTCCACTTGGCTCGGTATTGGAGGTCACTGTGAAAGATAGTGGAATCAATTATTTCGTCGAGCTCGTATTCTGGTTCTCTGTCGAGTTCGATCAGAAGAGGAGGAATAAGTATTTATGAGGGAAACTTGTTGTTATTGTGTAATTCGAGGAGCGAGATGTTGAATGTGTTCTGTATTCGTATCGAGTGGGAAGGTCGTGTTTATAAGCTCCTCTGCCCACTCCTTTCAATATCTTGAATGGTTCGATTTTCTTATAGTCCAATTTCTTTAATGGTCGTGTGATATGGAGATTGCCTGGTATTAGCCAAACTATATCTCCCGGTTGTATGTTCAGATCTGGTCTTTGGTGCTTATTCTATTGTTCCTTTTGTCGTTATTGTGCTTCACTTATTTCATATTGTAATGTTGCGTGTAGTTTTCCCATATCAGGTTTGTTTGGTATCACATCATTAATTTTATGATGTGTAGTCTGACCTTCTGAATGTTGTCCGTAATTCACGAAGAATGGTATTGTGCCGATTGTTTCTTGTTTTCCATTGTTGTATGCGAATTTTGCTATAGATAACAGCTTGTACCAATCATTTTATTGATAATGGACATAGGCCTTTAAATATTGTTCGAGTATCGCATGTACCCGTTCCGTTTGTCCATCCGTCTGTGGGTGGAACACGGTGCGCATCCTGTTTTGTATCCCCATTTCTCCAGGTACTTTCTTCCATACTCCCGCTGTGAATAGTGTTCCTCGATCCGTAATGACATTTTGTGGGAGGCCTTGATGTCGGAAGACCTCTCATAGGAATGTCTTTATCAAATACCTCGTGTTGATATCTTTTCTGACCAGAATGACATGACTCATTTTGGTCAGAGGATCCACCATGACTAGGATGCTATCTCAATTTTCCGATGTCGGTAGGTCCGTGATGAAGTCCATAGTAATTGTTTCCTATCGTTGTTCGGGAACTTCGTTTGATTTCAGTCATCCATATGGTACGTGTTTAGCTGTTTTCATCCTTTAGCATACGTGGCAATTTTTGACATGTCGTTTGATATCTTCGCGCAGTCCTGGCCAATAAAATGACCTTGTAATGAATTCTATAGTTTTAGCCATTCCCCCGTGTCCTGTCCTTTGGATATCGTGGTTCTGTCATATAATGTCTGTTCTTATCTCCTCCTCTTTCGGGATCTTTTGTTTTCCATCGTACTATATATTTCATGCTTCCATTGGCATAAACCCAGAGCAATTCCTTTCATCTCCTTTTTTCCTTCCTTCAATGCCGCTCTTATTACCGGAATTGTTTTGTCTTTCTCGCTTGCGTTCTCAATTTCCCTTTCCTCTGTTGATGTGAATTGAATAACCTCCATTACCGCGAAGTAGGTTTTTGGTAATAGTGTTCGTGTGTTTTGTTTGATTCTTTCGCCTAGTTTTATTGGTGGTTTGTCGCTTGTAATCCTTGTAAGCGCATCTGGCTTTCCACTTTCTTTGCCTAGTGGGTATTTGATTTTGAAGTTATATTTGCGGAGGTGGTCCATCAATCTTATCTGGCAGTCATTCAGTTGTTTCGTAGTCATGAATGAGACCAAGTTCTTTTGGTGGGTTAGACCTCGGACTGGATGGTTATTGTTCAAAACGTATCTTCTCCATTCCTTTAATGCTTGAACTATTGCTAATAGTTCTTTGTTTACAATATCGTAGTTGTACTCTGCATGGGTCCTTGTCTTAGATCGGTAAGATACAAGACTCCTATTTCCATTGTCGTATTGTTGCGATTGTATGCCGGAGCACACATATTTCGCGGCGTCTGTTTCCATCGTTGTTCTTCGCTTCAGTTTAAAATGAACCAGTATGGGCACTGATGTTAGATACATTAGTATTGCATCATATGCCTTTTCTTCCATTTCTTCCTATTCCCATTTCTTGACTTGCTTGGTTAGGTTATCGAGTGGTTTCGCAAGTCTGCTAAATCCCTCTTTGAACCTTCGATAAAAGTTGCAGAATCCAATAAAGCATTGAACATCTACTTTGTTCTTTGGTTTTGCCCAATCCCATATAGATCCTGTTTTGACAGGGTCAACCTTGACCCCACTTCGATTGATGATAAATCCAAGGTATTCTGTTTCTTCCTTATAGAATTCGCACTTTGTTGGTTTGATCTTCATTCCTGATCCTTCTATTGCGGCCATGAGATTGCTGATATCCTTTTGGTGTTGTTGTATGTTTTGTGAGTATATGAGTACATCGTCCAAGTATACGATGCAACATATGTCGAGGTACTTATTGAGTACCTTGTTGATCTATCTCAGGAAGGAAGCCGGTGAATTGGTTAGCCCGAAGGGCATAACCAAGTATTCGAACATTCCATATCTTGAGGTGAATGTAAGGTTCTATTAGTCTCCTGCCTTGATGTGTATATTGTGGCATGCATCCTTGATGTCGAGTTTGGTGAAGTATTTTGCTGACCGCAATCTATCCAGTGCTTCTGCAATGAAGGGTAGTGGATATCGGTCTTTCTTCGTAACTAAATTGAGAGATCTGTAGTCCACGCAGAGTCTCATTTTTCCAGCTTTCTTTTTAACAAATAGTATTGGAGATCCTGCTGAGGCGAAAGAGTCCCTGATCCATCCTCGCTTTAAGCTTTGCTCGATGTACTACCTAAGTTCTTTGAGCTCTGCTTCTCCTAGTGGGTATAAATTCTTGTAGGAAATCTGTTTTGTTTTTCACGTTTTTTTATCCTTGTCCAGTTGAATTCCGTGATCAATTCCTGGTCTTCGAGATGGTAGCTCCGTAGCTTCCTCTTCTTGGAATATGTTTGTAAATTGACGGTATTCCTTTGGAACCAATTCTTTCCATCGGTTTTTGCTTTTGTATTTCTTATCCTCGATTGTGAGCCCTGTGCTGATGTTGATTTTCCCTAGAACTGTTTTTTGGTCTTCTTATGTCCATTTGACAATTCCTGTTGCATCTCGCCTTCGATATTACCTTCCAAAGGCTTGTGCCGTGATCTCTTTGATCTCGATTCTTTTTGTTATAGTGGGCTGGTTTTGGTCTGTGCTTCCAAATCCTTTGTCTCCTCTTGTAGTTTCTTCCAGTTGATCTACTTCTTGCAGATCTTCTTGGTTGATTTTTTCGTTTATCAACTGTGCGATTCGAGCGAACTTTTCGACTTGGTAGTTCTCTTGCGCCAGGTTGGCCAGCACCACTTTGATTTCTCCTGTATAGTGGACGTTGATCACCGCTGCCATGGTCATCAGTCGATGTTTGACTGCTAGACCACTGCAGGCTGCTATTCGTCCATAGGTGCCTTCTGGTAGTCCGATGGCTATTCTTGTTGCTATCATTGCCGCCAGTTTGCAGGTATCTTGATTCTTTCATTAGCATACAGGTCGTGTCCTGCTGCACTTTTGGAACCCTTAGTAGACACTCGTGCCTCTTGGTCCAGTCTTTGTATCCGGATTCTCTTATCTTGACGCATCTGGGTGAACTTTGCATGCAAAGTTTCTTCTTGCCCTTCTCGTATCTGTTTCGAGTAGACCACAGGCGAACAGTTATGTCATTGTGTCGCACATAGTTCGCTTTTGAAGGTCATCTTATTCTCGTTCCAATCGATTGTTGGATAATGCTTTTGTAACCATGGCATACCTAGGACTATCACATGGTTTTTGAGATCTGCTACCTGAAACGTTGCCGTTTCCCTATGGTTGTCATTGTCCATAGGCACTGTCGCTGTATGGGTTACAGGACCCATAGCCCTTGGACTTCTATCCTCTAGGTAGACTTGTCTTGCTTTCCTCGCTTGTTTGGTGTGGAGGCTGTATTTGTCGCAGATTTCTTTGTTGATGAAGTCTTTGGTAGCCCCAGAGTTGAGCATTACATATATTGTTGTTTCTTCATTTTCTTCCTTGTATATCTTCGCTTTGATCATTATGTGATCTCCATCTTCTTCACCTCTTTGCGTGTGTAGTGCCGTGTTGTAGTTTTGCTAATATGATACTTTTTCCAGGTCCACATCTTGGGTTTCACGGACCACCATTTACTGGAGACCCTAGTCATTTTCCGCTGGTGAATCTTCTGCGACCATTTAGCGAATGTTGCCCCCTTTGTGATTTTGGAAACAATTATTTCCAGCAGCTCTGGTCCCTTGGTATCTGCTGTCGAGTGGGCTTCTGCATTCTCGTATCCAACGTCCTGCTTTTCCACACCTCAGGCAGAGTTTCCCGTTCCTTTTTCTGGCGTATTCTTCCTTACACTGGTGCAGAGTAGGTCCCGCTGTCGATTTGTCTAACAACACTGGCTCACCTGTTGGTAATGCTCGACTTTCTCCTCAGGCTGCTTGTGGTTTGAAGGTTCCGTACATATTCCTGGACAATTGGACCACCCTGGGTGCTATGGTATTTTCCGAGTTGCTTCGAACCATGTTTAGTTTGCTTTCTTTATCGATCGCCCATCTTGCAAATCGTTCTGCTGTTGTATAGCGCAGGTCGGATATTCCCCATGCCTCTCGGAGTCTCTCACTGCAGTTTCCCAGGAGCATGATGTAGAGAGTAGCATCATTAAACTTGGCCTCATATTCCAATAGTCGGCATTCATTCCAGTATGCGGAGACTGTTTGTTTTCCCTGTTGGAGTTTTTCCAGCTTTCGACTTACTGTTTCCTTGGCGTTGGGATCTCTGAATTGTTCGAACAGTGTCGCCCTGAACTCCTCCTATGTGACCCATTCCCTCTACATCCTTCCATCTTGGAAAGGCATGATCTATTATCCTGCGAGTCCTCTGAGTAGGGATTCCACATATGGAATCTTGATCTCATCATGATGATCTCCATGCCCCTTGATGGCAAAATATCCTTCACATTGGGCTAACAATATTTGTAGCTAGTCTTCAGCTTCTTCATATGTATCGGACTCCTTTGCTTTCAGTTCTTGGATATTTCCATGTCGTGTGTTTCATGTTGCTGCAAGAAATGCCTGAAACCGATTGGCTGACATTCCAACTATGCTAGTTCCTGGTGCCGGAGAGGCAGGGGCCGGTGGCCCAGGGACTTCTGATCCCGACATTCTCTCGGGTCGTGGAGTTCCTATAGGAGAGCTATTGACTAGTGATCCTTTCTCTGGGGTTACTGGGCTTGCTGCTCTCGAGGGCTGTGCTGAGACATGATCTAGAGCGTCGCTGAATCCTCCTGGGCAAAGGTTTGGATCGTCGATGTCGATATCTCCTTACCTGTCTAGATTAAAGGATGCCATCTTTTAGTGTTTAGCGTCGTACTAGGTGACGCTTTGTAATGTAACAATCCCCCTTTGGACAGTTAGTTCTTGGTAACCAGGAACAATACTTCTCTCTTCTGCTTTCTTATTTCTTGGTCTTATCATAGCACTAGGCCTCTGCTTACGTTACCGATAGTACAAGACATTAGTCTTCTATCAGGAATGCCTATCGTAACCTTTCTCTAACTCTTCTTCGTGAAGAGCTTTCCTTATTGTAACAGTAACATTGCAATAAAGATAAAGATCATAAAGGTGTTTTATATTCGTTAAAGTAATATGTAGGAAAAGTACTTAGAAATCAATCTAATTTTATTTAAACTCGTACCACCACAACTGGCATACGTCGAGCGCCGGGGCCAGGCACTCAGGTTGTCGCATCCTGGATACCACTAACTACGAACTAACCAAACATCCAGCCCTAAACCTCAAACATGCCCGCGCCATGCCCCGACACGAACACTAAGGACAAAGCCATCATAGGTAAAGAAAATTCCCCGCAGCCCAGACTACCTGCCAGGCATATTGCCTGTACAAAATACAAAAGTTCCACTACCGCCACATAAATGTGACCTCGCGATAACCCCCTCCACAGCCGAAGCCCTCCAAAATGCCCCCAGTCAATAATCTCATGACATCCCCGCCAATGTCCAGGCACCCTTCCCTAATCCCAAACAAAAAAAACACCTAAAGGCCCAGGCGCGTAAACCCAAAAGGAAAGCCGACTTACAGGATGAGAACTCCCTAGCCGAGTGGGTATGAACAGTTCTAACAAGTCCGAGGTGCACCACAATCGCAGTGCAGTCCAAAAGCCTCGACGAAAGCAGCCAGAATGAGAGTGTCCCCAAGCCACTGGTACTTGACCGAAGACACACAAGTAGTCAACTCATCCTCTAACTCTCCAGCACGCTCTGCGGGCGGTGAACGCAGCGCGAACTCTGTAGCATGCGGTTGGCGATAGCCAACCGTCGAAAACGATGACCTTTCCGAGTCAGGAATAAGTAACACAGGTGAGGTCCGGTCTCGCTTACCCCGGAGCTTCTTGTTTCTCTTCCGCTTCCCACCCCTGGGCGCAGGTCTAGCAACAGGAATGGACGGCCCACCCTCATCGCCACCCACCACCACAGGAGGGATACCACTGGAGGCGCTTCTCCAACCAGGCATGCGCTCAGCCACAGAGGACTCAGGCACATGCCTCCCTGAAGGGGACAATACCACCGCAGCTGGTGTCACCAAACCAGGATCCACCCTACCCACACCAGGAGCAAGCACCTCCTCCGATCCTGACGAATCAGGAACAGGATCCCCTATACAACCATCCACAACCATAGCTGCAGGGGGGGCAGGGATAACCACTGGCGTGACATTCTCCAGCGGGAGCTCCTCCTCTTGACGCGGAGAATTCTCAGGGTCTAGCCCACCCCTCCCAACTGAGACCACCGTAGTAACCAAAGTGAGCGAGGGGACAGGCTAAGAGGAGATAACAGTAGGAGCTTCAGCCGCCTAAATCGTGACCAAACTAAGAACAGTATCGCGTTCAGAGACCAGGGCAGCCGACAAAATAGATATCTGTTTCTTAGTGCAATGAAGTCACCGAGAAAGGACGGAGATTTGATCCGGAAGGCGACAGACTTCAGCCTCCAGGGCAAGGTTCCTCTCAACAGCAAGAGACAGAACCACCAACGAACGTAAAATGGACGTGCCGGAAGGGACAAAGGCTCGCTTAGCCATTGCGACCATGAGGAGGCAACGTAAACGAACAACCCTAAAGATAGGTAACAGGAAGAAAGAACTTCCAGCAATGGTAGAGGAGGGATTAACAATGACGCCACCAAAAGGTGATTGAAGTTAAAGACTTGAAGCCTATCGTGCGATAGAAATCAAGGGCTCTGATTGGACCGACACCAAACCTTCACCTTCCGACAAAGGGTGAAAGAAGGAGGAAAAGCACTTAGAACAAAGCATGAAGAACCTATCTTCCTCGGCTGCATCGGCCTCCTTATATAGTATCCTTCCCGCGCATAGCCATGTGACCTAATGTGGTCACATGTGCGAAACCAAATCATAACAAACTAATCCTGTCACCCAAGTGATCACATGTTCAAAACCCATGACCTCATAGCGAAGTCATGTACAAAAACTCATAAACCAATCATAACACAATAAACAAGTCATTTGACTCGACTGAGTCCTATGCGCGAAACCCATGACCTCATATAGAGGTGATGTGCGAAACATAAATTATATGCTCAAGGCTTACCTGCAAGGCACACTCGCAAGGCGCACGTCCTATGACTCATATTCGAGCGAAGTCTGAAAGCATTCCAAATCCGATACATCACAAATCATATGACGAGAATGAGTCATATGTGTAAAACAATAACATACCAGTGACTTATCACCATATGTCACATGAAAGACTCTTTCATGCCAAGCCACTTTTGTGACAGACACTTGGATGTATTGTAATTTTTAGCTCAATTTACTAGCCTTCACACATCTTTCTACTAGCTTACTCTCAAAACTCTAAAGTGCTATCTGTAGTTACATTACGTATACTGAGATCTCTTACATATTAGTCAGATTTTAGAAGGTCCAATATATTGGTAAAAAATTGATATTCAAACATTCTGGGTCCTGGTTAAGAGCATTTGATAATAATAGCCCTAATATTCTAATGAATAATTCAGAATCATTACTGTACTTCAAAAGGTATTCTTCTATTAGATAAATTTCTGAATTATATCTCAATTCGTTTCAAATTTCTATTATAATAATAGAGCCGGTCTCAGTAGAAAACCTACTCTCGTAGCATAAACATGAATAATTTATTTAAGCCTAGTAGCCTATCTAGACATCTGGAGTATATGTTCAGTAACTCAGAAAATATTATTTGTCACATAATGACCTCTGTAGCACATTTTATGCAGGAAAAACCGAAATTTTGAGATATTCACTTTTCGCCATGTAACATAAGTTTTGCTCTCTGCGATTCTTGTAGTCAAACAATTATTCCAAAAGGTTTATTCCTCGATGCACTATTTATATTTCATCTTGGTTGCATATCTTTTGAATAATTGTATTTCTAATACTGCTGTTATATGGAACCAATAGATTATGCTTATATAATATCAGTGATATGTTGTGATAGATGTAGCATTAGTTAAACTACTGTGAATATGTAATAAAAGGTATTGTTTTACTATGAGAATTAACTTAACCATTTACTCAAAGTTAATTTAACTTTTGTAGATATGATAATTGATGTCAAATTACCATAATACTACTTGCTTTCTGTAACAAAATTACCTGAGTAAATGATAGCTTGGTGATAGAGATCTAACAATCCTTCACGACAGCTATAACAATGTCAGAGCTATTCATATCATTAAATGAGTCAGCCTCCAGCTGTAATTCAATCCCAAGTGAAGAAGATACATGGGAATATGAGACATAGATTGAGTATGAATGTGAGTATGAAGAGATGGAAAGTATACCTGGTATGTATACAATCCAATTATAAAAAGCGATTTTATACAGAAAACAAAGTCTTTAAACCTAGTTGTATTATGTATTACTAACTAATATAAACCTTTAGGAGATGAGAATAGTAAATCCAATCAAAAGAGGATTAAGGAGTATATTAAACAGACGTACTGAAAAATGATATCGTGAGTCCGGGCTCTATTTCACGCAACGCACTCAGGCGGATCAAGTATAGCCTGTAAGCGGAATGTAGAGTAGAGAGTTTGAAGTAACTAAAGCGCACAAGAAATAAAACAACAAACACAATCGAAAATCTAAGTCGTAGTGATGCGGGAATGTTGCTCGTTCAACCAATCACCAATTTTGTTCCCAAGGTGTTTCCCACAGCCTCTTATATACCTTCAATGTGTGTGGAAAAACGCAGTCCTGTGAAAACCTTTCCTCCACGATACTAAACACTACAGTCACACTCTCGCCAACCCAGACTATGTTCAGAAACTCTAACTGAAAGCAATAGTATACTAAGAATAAAAATCATCGCGCAATTTTTCCCTCCACGGAAGCACTTATTTTTGCAATGACTTCGACCCAAATGTCTAATCTCCTCTTAAACAATTTGTATGAAACCAGAAAGAAAACAATACTGCTGCCAAAAGCTTGCGCTATTGCCTAAGACAACCTCCAATATCAGAAATATCAAACGCTCTTTGCCCTAATGTCAGAACTCCCTCAATAGCCCCCATGGCTCCTCGTACATATTCTACTCCTTGTCCCTGACCACGAGTCCACACATGCGACATCTCCGGCATAGGATAGTTTTCTGTCCGCGGTATATATAGAAGAAGATCGTCAAAGTGAAACCGTTTTGTCATACTAGGTGGGTCATGTAATTGCCGGACATGTGCACTGTCTCCCAACTTTGAATCCCTTTCCAAGATTCTCGGTGTTGACCATCTAGGTTCCAGTTTTTTACCAGTTGAAAATCACGAAGAAGAACTAGATCTCCTGGCTGTGGTTGCTTGTATCTGGCCATCATCCGTGGATTGATCTTTTGCTGTGCTTGAGCTAACTTCCTTCCAGCCTCAATCCCGTGTTCATCTCGCTGATCCAGATATGAGTTTATTCGTTCTTCGGAGGTGATTGGTAGATCTGGTACTGCAGGTTGAGTTCGTTTTAGCTAATTGGACAAGCCTTTATCTGACTTCCGTGTCACTGAAGGGTTGAAGCCGACAAGAATTTCCGCTGGAGTGTATCCATATATGCGAATGTACCGAGTGTTGATACTGAGAACGGCATCTCTGATGTGTAATCCCCAGCAGTGACAAGAAGCATCAGCAATAGAGCAAAGTCTAATACGTCCCATAAGCATTTGAACATAGCGTTCGCTAAGTCCTACTGATTGGGCATGTGATATCGTGGAAGTAAACTGATGGATCCCGTGATCTGTCTACATTTTAGAAATCATCGCTCCAGTAAAATGGCTTCCATTATCAGTGTAAATGGATAGCGGCCATCCAAAACGCGGAATAACATGATCTAATAAGGCTTTCATAGTTGAGATCTGGTCTGCCTTCTGTACTCCAACAGCCCAAAGAAATGGAGAAAAGTAGTCAATTACGATAAGAATATACAGATTCCCCGTTGCTTTGCATGGTGGATTAATAGGTCCCACAAAATCCATCCCAATCATGTCCATGGGCTGAAAGTGTAGCATAGGTCGTATAACTCCGGCTTTCTGAATTTTGGTAACCCGCTGACAGGCTCCACAAGAGGCAACCCATCGTGCTATATCCTTTGAGTGAAATGGCCAGTAGACCTTTCCATGTGCGCGGCCGATAGTAACACTAGTCGCAAAGTGTCCATGACCTTCATGCAAATTTCCAAGCACTCTTTTCATGTCCTTCTCCAATACACAACTTGCCAGTTGCCCATTCTTTTCCTGAAAGAAAAGCTTAGGTTCTTACCCATCCACTAATACAAACTTTCACATCAACCTCTCTAACATCCTTTTCTCATTTCTTCCCAATCTCACCTCTCCAGCTCCTATAATCCCAAAGTCCAGTTCATCTAGTCTTCCCTTCACGACAGCCCCATACATCTTTGATTCTAGCCAAATCTTCCATCGTCTTCTCCTTATATCCCTTGCAGCCTCCTTCAATCGTCCATCAGTTTCGATATTCTCTTCGGCTACCGCTTCTTGTACTGTGCTTTACTCTTTATTCCCCCATTCCGGTCACTCCCTTCTCCTCTTACCTCCTGACTCCCGCAACTCCCCATCT